>NC_051067.1:71228941-71426441 GCF_004664715.2 Peromyscus leucopus | reverse complement strand
TTGATGTCCTGCAGGGGGAAAGAACCAAATTGCACCAAGTTGTCCTCTGATCTCCTCATGACGTTTTGCCTTCCACACAGATGATAATTATGATGATAATAAATAAAAATTTCAAGGTAATTTTAAAGGTCACATCAGAGTGTGAAGCAATCTCCTTGATGATTGTGCAGGCAAATGACCTGAGTAGGCTGAAGCCTACTACCGCTATGCCAGCCTTAAACAACGGAATAAACACGCCGTGGGTGTGATCAACCCAATGAACATTAAAAATCACAGCTGGGGATGGCTGGTGGCTCATACTTGTCTTAGGCTATGGAGTGACATCAAGTTCAGCCAGAGCAACCCCCCTCCCCAGAAGGTGGGGATGTAACTCAGTAGTAAACCATTTGCTTAGAATCCATGGGGCCCTAGGTTCAATTCCCAGCACCAGGAAAAACTAAAATTACAAAACAGTGGTTTAGTTAGGGGTATGGCTCAGTGGTGGAGTGTTTACTTAAATAATATCCTAAGTTCACTCTCTATACACCACACACACAATCAGTGCAACATCTTCCTTCTTTCCTAAAAGCATAGCAAAGACTAGTTATGGAGAGGTAACTAGAAATTCAAGAAATCTGTGAAACAATCTATTTCTTGGTAATATATGCCATGATTTAAAAATGATTAAAAGTCAAAATTCTAAGCAAAAAAAAAAAAAAACAATAAATAAACAAATAAATGCCAAAATTTCAACAACACTTTGTAAAATCCCATGGGAAGACACAGACGAGAGATCTGCATAAAAACGTTTGAACCCCAGTCTGAGAATCCTATGTGGAAAAGAAATGAGCCGCACCAGCCAGACTCCTGCTGCTCTGCAAACGTAAGCAGTGTTCTCCAGGCCACCCGTGGGAGCGGAAGAGCTACCTATCAGTGGTCACGCTTTCATCTTGCTCCCTCAGCAGGAGCCGGGACCCCATGCCCCTGGCATCCCAGATTCCTTGCGAGGTTTCTGGACTTGGTGGTGGGTGAGTGGTACCCGGGATTTGAGCTGTCTTCTTTGTCTACCGTTCCACTGTAGAGTTTTCTCGTCTCCCATCTCAAGTTGAAGCTCGGTGCTGTGCGGCAGGAGTTGCCTCAGTCCACACAGCTCCACCAAAGCCTGGACTTAAGGATGTCTCCTCCTCCATGGCCACTGACATTTCAAATCCCACACTTGGGGCACTCGGTTGGAATGGTTCTTGGTTTTCAGCCCTTCCTATTTAATGAAAAGCTGTCTACTCTAAAGACTGTAGCCAAGGGCTCTGAAGTCAGACAGAGTTGGTGTCTGAATCTCAGACACTCTTTCCTCTATCTGTGTCTCAGGACTAATCACAGAGCCTCAGTTTTTCTAGTTATAAAATGGGGTGCTTGTAAAAAAAAAAAAAAAACAAAAACAAAAAAAACCTCTGTGACAAGAATGTCCCCAGAGCTAAACCATTTGTCACAGTGCCTGTTCTTGGTCCTCAGCTAACTTTCACTGGTCTCGTTAGATTCATAGTGCTGTTTCTGCTAATGTTGTTTCTAGTCTGAGCCACGTCATGCTGGGATTTAGTGGTAAGCTGTGGGAACAAAACTAGAGAACAATGTGAGGGACTCAACCTAAAAAAGCACCTAACCTGATTTCTGGCAAAAGTCTCTGATTTCCCCCTGTGACATGGCTTTTCCCTTCTTTAAATAGGCAGTTCCCCTGTGGCCTGAAGGGAACACTTGACTGTATATTTCTTGTGTTTTTCTTTTTTACCACATTAAGCATTTGGGGAATATCTTAAGCATGTATTGTTCTGGGTCTCGTTTTTTCTTTGTTTTATAATTTGTTTTGTTTTGACTTTAGTGTCCCCAGGAACTTCTAGCTTGACTAATAATTCATTCCCATTCCACTCCCTAAAAAGTTCCTCCACCCTTGGACCCAGATCTGTTCATCGTGTATGATTCCTACCTTCTGGCCCCACCCCCACCCCATCATAGGGAGTGTACAAAACCCTACACTCCGGGGGCTAAATTCACAGCACTGTGCCAGTTTATTTCAGCCACTCTCCTCCCTGATTCTGTTCTGCCCAAAAGAAGAAGCTTGTCAGGAGACTACCTGATAGGAAAAGGAGGCCTCAGACAATTCTAAGTATTTCAAAAAGCCCAACAAGGGCTGGGAAGATGTCTCAGAAGATAAAGGCACTTGTGGCTAAGCCTGATGCCCTGAGTGTTATCTTCTGAATCCACACGGCAGAGAAGAAAACTGACTCCAGGAAACTGTCTTCTCATCTCCACACATGGACACTGGCACATGCACACCCACCCCTGCCACACCACTCACACACAATTAAATAAATAAATAAATAAATAAATAAATGCAAAAAAAAAAAGTCTAAACATCTGTAGGTGTGTCTCTAACATCTGTAGGTAGCTCTGTCCTAAGGGCTGTGAGGTCTGAAATGCTGTGAACTTCAGCACTTGGCTAGAAATGTGTCAACACTTGGGGCCAGACAGTCCCTCCTGCTGGTCAGGATGTTCGGAGTGGAAAGCCAGTTAATTATGGCTCCTTTTTCCATGATGGGGATTGAAGATAATATAGAGTTCTTGGTAGAACTGTCATCAATTCCATTTATTAATATGGATTTTCATAATCAGACCAAAGGGGAACTCAGGCATGTGAAATTAGCATGCACCTTCAAATAAAGCCACTGCCTGCTTTGCCTGAAGCCTCAATGCCTGGTTCCTATGAGGCTGCAGACATTCGGCAGGGGGGCATTTCCTGTGAAAATGTGCTTCCTAAAAGAAGCATATCCCCAAACTCTTCGGGGAGGAGGTGTGTGTTACTCCCTTGTCGGTAGAAAACAGCATCACTGGGAAGACTGGTCATAGGTTCTTCTCTGCTCTTCTTCCAGCCCATACCTACCTGACGGCATCAATAAGATTGGCTTTCCTGTGCTTGATGAGTTACAGCAAATGGGTGGAAATTCTACCCAGGCCTCTCTCCTCCCTAAACCAGGGTAGAGCATGGAGCCATGCTCTGTTACCCTGTGCTGTGCTAGAGATGGAACCAAAGCCTTGAGGGTATTTGTCTTAGTCAATGTTCTACTGCTGTGAAGAGACACCATGATCACAGCAACTCTTATAAAGGAGAACATTTCACTGGGACTGGCTTACAGTTTCCAAGGTTTAGTCCATTATTGTCAGAGTGAGAAGCATGGTGGCATGCAGACAGACATGGTACTAGAGAAGCTGAGAGTTCTACACCCAGATTAGCAGGCAGCCAGAAGAGAGAAAGGCAATGGACCTGGCTTGAGCATTTGAAAATCTAAAGCCCACCCTCAGTTAGGCACTTCCTCCAGTAAGGCCACACCTCCTAACCCCTGTCAAGTCGTGCTACTCCATAATGACCAAGCATTCAAATCTATGAGCCTGTGAGGGCCATTCTTATTCAAACACTACAGTACTAGAAGCAAATGCTATATCCCTAGCCCTTAGAATGTAAAAAAAAAAAATCTTTATTATATACACACATTTTTCACAGTTCTAGGTTTCAAACTCAGGGCATTGAACATGCTAGGCAAACCTTCTACCCCTGAGCTACATCCCGATCTGGTCTTTTTATGTTTTGTGACCTCTGGTATTGTTTGATGAGCTGTAGGAATGGATGGCATTTTAAACCCACAGAAAGAGTGCTCATCTAGAGAGTCAACGCCACGCTGTGTAAATTTCAGTGTCTGAGGGTCCTTGGTCCTCCTACTGTCCCATCCTCTCCTAGACTGGTCATACTCATAAATAAAGCATCTGAGGGAGGAATCATCCTCAATTAGAGCTCACTGACCCTTGGAAATGTAAAGGATCTCTTTAAACATTTACCTTTGAAAAATGCTGTGGTAGCACCAGTAGACAATAGCATTTTAATTATGAATCTAATATATTTGTATCACAAAACCTGGCAATTTCAATGATCAAGTACGGTGATTATATCAAGTATTTTTAGAAATAATAAACCTCCATTATTTGAATCTGCCCACAAACCACATTAAGATTCTATTTTAGCTCTCCTTAGTAATATCAAATAATATGGGTGGGTTGGCTATTTTTATATGTATTAAATTGATTTTGTATTGTCAGAAATAATGCTGAGACATTC
Source organism: Peromyscus leucopus (assembly GCF_004664715.2). NCBI lineage: Eukaryota > Metazoa > Chordata > Mammalia > Rodentia > Cricetidae > Peromyscus > Peromyscus leucopus. The sequence continues at coordinate 71,422,303 of NC_051067.1, read as the reverse complement.
CGTAGTTTCTGTCCTGAACCTTGTCTGTCTCCTGTGTTTCTAGTCACAGAAGCACAGTTCGGCAGCAGTTTTTACTTTTATTGTGCACTCTCTTGATTGCCTAATAGGCACTTGCTCCGTGTCCCATTCTGCCGTCTTGGATGTGTGTGTTTAGTACGAGTGGGGCCCAGGCTGGGGATAAACACTGAGCGCCAAGGCTGGGCTGAGCCTGGGGAGACTGGGCAGTGATCCCAATCCAGGCTCGGGAGGCAGCTTCAACCCTTCCAAGGTTTTTCTCTTCCAGCTTCTTAGCTTTCCTGCTACCAGGGCCTGAGCACTCTCCCTTAGGTCACATCATTAACTTGTCATGCAACATGAGTTGACATTGGCCAAGCAACCGCACTCCTCTTTTGGTGGGAGCACTGATTTGGAGATTCCCTGGGTGCTGTAACAAAGAATCCCAGTAGCAAGCAGCTCCAATTTGTTCCCATAATACATGTCAGAAATATGATCAGATAATCATGTCTCCTAGGAACTTCCATCTTGTTGCGTATGTGGAGTCTGCCACAGTTGAGTGGGATATAAAGTTAGGAAAAATTAAAGGAGGATGTGTGGCCTTAAATAATAACTGTGACGCACAGAAAAGGGGACTGTAAGGCCTCAAATGAGACCAGTGTGGGACAGAAAAGCATTTGCCAGGGACGCCTGGGAGGTGCCCACAGAAGAAAGAGATAGAAAGATTATCCTGGCAAGAGCAGCATGTGCGGAGCCGAAGGCCGTGTTGGCGAGGCCATGCTGGCGAGGCCGTGCCGACGAGGCCGTGCTGGCGAGCAGGCTGCTCTGACCACAGCAGTGTGAGGGCAGAGGGAGAGCTGGGACCTACCTGAAACTGCCTCAGATTTCAGGCTTCTGTCTCAAGACAGCAACAGCTACCGAAGGAGGAACCCAGGTTGTTGCTAGACAAATCCCTCCCTCTCTCTCCTCCCCCTACCCCCACCTCTCCTGTCTCTCTTTATCTTTTGTTAGCGCTGGGGATCAAACCCAGGGCTTCGCCTGTCCTGGGGAAGCATCTTACTGAGTTACACCCCAGCCCTATGCATAAGATTGCTTCCCAACTTTATACTTGCTGTTGTGATTGCCATGCATGTCACAGCCCACTTATCTGTTGACCACACATCGCAGCATCTTCTGCTCTTCATTAGAGGTGTTTTCACTGCAGGATGGCCCTACTCAACCACTTCCTGATAATCAGGTATCTGGGTTCTCCTCAGCAGTTTTTATTATAATAAATTAGATTGGTCTACACATTTTCCCTCTCCTATATAAAAGTAACTCTGTCAGGACATGTGTCTAGCTGTCACACCAGTTTTATGGGACGGTATGGGTTTCCTTGACTACTTGATGATGAGTGAAAAACCATTATCTCCTATTTCCAGTTTATATCCTTCCAGTGACTTGTAAAATATAATGTCATCATATTTCCCAACAAACATTCTTAGGGCAACAGATAAAGTTATAAAGTAATTTAGTGAACAGATAAGAAAGCAGAATATCAATTGGTATTTTATACCCCAGTAAATCTGTGGCCTGTGGAGACCAGCAGAACAATTATAGACCCAGCAGGGGGTCTTCTATAAAGCTATCTTATTATTTAAAAATCAATATGTTTTCTAAGGGCTAAATAAATAGTTCTTTGGAAGGAAGGCGTTAAGAGAAGCCAATAAACTTTACGGACATGTACTGAGAGTGACCAAGTACCTATGTGATTTAGATGCCACCATCACCTGTTTATGTGGTTCAGGCGCAAATCTGTGTAGAAGCCCCTGTCCTTGTATTTCAGACTTGTCCCATTCTAATAACACAACCGCATCGTTTTTATTGACCACAGGAAAGTGTAATATGCCCCTGGAGGGTGGCTCAGGGCAGAGCTCCGGTGGTTTTAAAACAGTGGCCTCACTGAGCAGCTTCACGCAGGAAAAACCACGTTTTCCAGTCCATTAGGATGAACCCCCAAATCAATTTACAAGTGTATCCATGAAAAGCTCTGAGCAAGATTGCTGTCGGGCTCCACTTCAAAGGCCAGGTTCTAAGTGGGGATTTTGCTCCCTCCAGCTGCCTCCAGGACAGGACCCTACTCTTAAAAGATTTGTTTGAAATTTACGTCAAATCCATCTGCTTCCCAGGGAAGTAACTGCTATCCCTGAGTGAAAGCCAGGCCTTGGGTGGAGCAGCAGCCTGCCGTGTGGCTGACATTGCTGGATGGATGGAAAGATGCCGTTGTGAAGCAATCCAGCCTTCCTCCGGAGGCCTGCGTCCAGAGGGTCCTGTGGAGGGGTAATACTGGAAAGCCCCGTGGACAGTTGTAGTGGTGGTTATGGTGGGCACTTGCATTAAAGCCAGGGTGCCTGACCCAGAAACTCCGTAGGAACTGCTAACTGAGCTATGCGCAGAGAAGGCTACTGAACCCCACAATTTACCAAGGCCAGAAAGACTCCTGGACCCACGTGGTCTCTTCCCTGCTGCTAGGGATCATTCCTTCAGAGGTGTGTGTGGTCTCAGTGAGCATACCCAGACTATCTGCGTCTCTTCCCTTGGAGTCCTAGGAGTCTGGTGCCACCAGGTCAGTGACTGTTTAATAGCCTTGTATAATCTGATCATTTGGTAATTGGATTTCAGAAGGTTGTCAGAGTTCTAGGTGACATTCGAAGCTAAAATCCCAAGCACAGTTATTAGTTTAAGTCAGTCAGCCCCAAGTCACCAGGAGCCTCTGGGCCAAAGCAGCATGTTGTATGCTGTTTTTCATCTGGGAGTCCCTGGAATAATATTTTGGGCATCCTCTAAATGCACCGGATTAAAGGGAAAAAGAATGTTTTCCTGGACCCCTCCATGTGGAAACACAGTGTGACCAGGCAGACCCGCTTTGAAGCCATGATTGTTTCTCAACAAGGAGCTCATGGAGCAGAGCGCCTGAAGAGGGGCGAGAAAGTCTTTCTGACATGTTTTCTGCCACGGGACACAGGGATTGTTCATTTAGGAGACTTACTGTTCTATTCTGAGACCCTGAAGCTGGACGCCACGCTAAGGAGGGGATGACAGAGCAGGAGCAGCACAAAGCGGGGATAATTAATCAGGTCGTTACTTGGCACATGGCCAGAGGTTCCTTGGCAACATGAACCCATCAGCTGTCAGCAATCAGAACGCAGGCAGCTTTCAATTACCGCAGCTCTTGGAGGGGGCAGTGATGTGGGGGATCCCAAACAGCTGACGGTCCCCCCAAACCAGCTAGTGGCCCTTTCGAATGATTCGTGTATGCGTACACACAGTTTCTTCCTCTCATTATGGTCCACCTAAAGCAAAAATAAAACTGATCTGCTGCCTTCCCTAGGCACACACCAGTTGTTGAGAAGGTTGGCCAAAGGAAACCGGTTCCCAAATTAAACACTGTTGATGGGCCATCTACTCATGGATTAGTAAGAATCTGATGTAGGTGATTTCACAGACTCACATGGCTAGAAAGGACCAAAAGAACATTTACTTGGAACTCTTCATTTTGCAGAGAGATAAACAGCTCTCTCCAAGAGCCTGTGGACGGCTCAGTGTCCATCCAGATGTTATCATTTTGTTTGTTTGTTTGTTTTTGTTTTTTGAGACAGGGTTTCTCTGTGTAGCTTTGCACCTTTCCTGGGTCTGTAGACCAGGCTGGTCTCGAACTCACAAAGATCCGCCTGCCTCTGCCTCCCAAGTTCTGGGATTAAAGGTGTGCGCCACCACCGCCCGGCCCAGATGTTAACATTTTATTGCCAAGAATTCTCCTTCTTTTGTCTGTTCCTTTAACCAGTTTGCTCCCACGGGGAGAAGCCAGAGGAACCCAGGTGTGGTATTAGCTCAAGAGTGCCCGTAAGTATAACAGCTAAGATATCACACTCCAGAACAATGGTCCTGACCCTGGCAGCTCATTCTGCTCACCCAAGGGGCATGAAAGACATTTTTGCTGAGGATATGGTGGCATATACACTCAGGGACAGAGACAAGAGAATCATGACATTGAGACTAGCCTGAGCCACATCATGACATTTTGTCAAAAAAAAAAGTTCCAGGCCAATTAAGTTGGAAAAGTAGAATCTGGAATGGATACAGGGGTCAGAGGCGCTATGGTTGAGACCTGGGCACCAGAGTTTAAAGTGACTTTAATTCAAAGGGAATGAAATTGAGAATCGCTGCCCAGAATGTTCACCTTTTCTTCTACTCACCACCCAGTCTCAGACAAACCATCTCAGCTCCCCATTCTTCAGTTTCCTCTGTAAGGAAATGAGGATGACAGTTTACTACTTGACTTGGTGAGTTGTTGAAAGGATCGAACGGTTTAATACATAGAAAAATCTAACACAGTTCTTAATACTTAAAAAATATTATATAAATATCATCTGCTTCTATTACTGCCATGCCTGCTATTATTATCACAGGAGGGCCCTAAGAGGAGGGGGCAAGTGATAGGTGTGTCTAAAGACATTGTGTTAAATAGGGAGCCCTTCTGAAATGTCGGCTTGAGAGTGAAATTTAAGTTGACTTCTCACTCAACAAAATATCCAAGGTGTAGAAAGTAAGCTGGGGGGAGGGGGGCGAGGAAAGATCAGCTGTTAAAAACTGACTCACTACTAACTTGATGAAGGAGAACGGAACACTTTAACAGGTTAAACTTGGGTGGTATCTGTAGTTTTTAAAGTTACCGTAGCATCTGGCCGTTATTCACTCAACACCTCACATCATGTAACAGCTACCGCCTGCCTGGATTCTAAGCATGGCTGAGTGTGCTATTACATTACAGCCAGAGCTCTCTTTAGGCATCTTTGATATTCCTCACAAGGGATGAATCTCTAAATACACCTTCTATTTCCTAGGCCCCAAGTGACAGGAAACCCTTCAGATCTGTTTTCTTGTGGTTTTAAGAAGTTCTGAACAGTAATTTTTCTGTGATGCTAGGAATATTTTGGTTTCTCATTGTGATGGACTGTATACACAAATTTACTAAAAGACTGATCCCCCCAAAGTAATTTTAAGACAAAATATTTATTTTAAGAGAAAATAATTAGATGTCAAAGGTGGAGCCCTCAGGAATGGGATTAGTGCCCTCAAGACAAGTAAGAGGGAATGCTCCCTGCTTCTGCAAGTCTGGACGCTGGCCAGAACTCAATCCTCCAGCGTCCTGACCTTGGACTTGCAGATTCCAGAACCATGAGAGACAAATTTATACTATTTACAGGACATCTAAGATGGAATTCTGTAATAGCAGCCTGAATCAAGACACCCATTTTTTTATTAACAAATAGATACATTAATGAACAGCCACTGGCCTTCAGAAATTAACTTTACTCTTGCTTAACAAAGTAGACAGGAGTTTTGTTTTAGGAAGACAGGCACACTATAAAAAAAAAAAAAGGTGGAATCAAACTCCAAAGGTTCTTAACAAGCATTTTTTACAAAATGCCAGCAGGTAGACATATTTTAAAGAAAACCTATAGAAAAAAATGAGATTAATCATTGGTAAGAACACATAGGCATATATTTATAAATTATATATGCTTTAAGATTCCAGAATTTAGTTCACTTCTACTAGTAAAAAAAATAATAATAATTTCAAGTTGATGTGTGATTTTTTTTAAATCTTTTTTTTTTTTACCTAGAGAGTAGCTATGTAGCCCAGGCTGCCTTGGAACACCCTGGTCAGCCTCCTGATTGCTAGAACTATAGGTGTGCATCATTACGCTCTCCCAGTGAGAGATTATGATTCACAGGCCCGTCAACAAGTTTATACTTAGCAGGCCCCATACTGGAATCCTGTCAGGAGTGCAGCCCTTAGAGTTTACAGTAACCTCAATGTTCTGGAAAAGTCACTCTGGCAGCCAAGGGAGGCGCATAAACCAGAACTGGGATAAATGAACCTGCGGGTCCTACACAACCCAGACATGGAGAAGCAGATCCTGGACCAAGAGGCAATCCCCATGCTTTTCTCTAGACGTTCCTAGAGCTGACTCCTGTGTGACACCCGCCGACTTTTATCACCTGAGTGCCGGGGGGATGGACAAAAGCCAGTGCTTTCCCACCACTCCTGGCCATCCCCACCTAGCATATCTCCACCAAGACAATGCTCAGACATTAAAATTTAACAAGTAAACCTTTCAGCTGCAAAGCCACGACTTCTGCACCTCAGTTCTTTCAGTTGTGGGCATGAGAATTAAATTAGATGACATGTGAAATGCTCTGTGCTGGCCCTGGCCCACAATGGACGTGTAATGGCCATCGGCTATTGTTTAACCTTGTGCTGGTCAAATTATATGGCAACTAGGACCGCATCACTCTCCATATGGATAATAGCACACGCCCCAGGAGAACATTCCTCTATGGCAATGGAAAGTCAAGCAGGTGACCATAGGTTGGGGACAGGGGGAACAGGAAGTGATCTGGCTGTATTTTTACATCTGGAAAGTCTACCTTCTACAACCATCCCGTGTGATGACTTGGTTACAGTGTTCTGGAATTTTCTCCATGGTTTGTTGGGTTTTCCACATACTGTATAGTCCACGCAGGGAAATCCAAACTTCATCAACCTGTTTCCTAAACGTAAATCTTAATCTCCCCCACCTTACTTACAGTGTCTGGTAGCATTCCTTTTTCACCTTTTAAGTGCAATTTTTCTGCCTGTAGATGTGTTCTCAAACATTTTCCTTAAATAATTATTGGATAATTACACTTAGTCCCCAGAATGAGACTGGGAAATGCTGGCATGCCACAGGGCTTGAGGAGGTGGAAACGAGCTGCGTGACAGCAATGCTCGGATGATTTGTGGAGAGCAACAAGTGTTTATATAAATCGATGAGGGTTAAGGAGCCCCAGAGACTAATGAAAAGACTTCTCTTAAGGGGGCTTACAACGTCAAGAGAAAATGATTAATAATACAGGATGACGGCTAAGTGAGGCGGCCCGGCCAGTAAAAGGCTTGCTTGCGAGCCTGGGGACCTGGGTTTGGTGCCCAGAGCCAATGGGAAAGGAAAAAAGGAGCATGGTGGCACAGCCCTGTAACAGCAGCTGTGTGAGGGGCAGAGAGGGTGATGCAGACAGGAAGACTCCTGGGGACCGCTAGCCAGCTAGCCCAGCTGTATCGGTGAGAGACCCTACTTCGAGAAAGAAAAAAAGGTGGGTAGTACCTAAGGAACGGCACCTCAAGTTGGTTTTTTGCCCTCCACATGCACACATTTGTATCTATCTACCCATAGACACACACACACACACACACACACACACACACACACACTCACACACACAGAAATCAGGAAAAAATGGTAAATCAAGACAGCCTACACTTGGACTGCCTGTTGTACCACTTACAGGCTCGTGGGCTGTCTGTTTCTCTCTCCTCTGAGCCTCGCTCTCCTCGTTAGCAAGGCAGACCACTTATGGACTGACATTGGGACGTTTAAGGGAAGGAATGCCTGAAAAGTACTAACGTGTTAGCTGGCGAAGCAGCCGGTTAAAGGTGAGAAACGCTTTTCAAATAACTTACAAATTAAACCTTGACATAAAAGTACTGCTTTAGTAATTTAAAGGACATGCTTAGTGCCCGTCATTCAGAGTCTCCAGCCTCAGGACTTGGGCACAAAAGGGCAAAGAGCCCTCCTTATGCTTGGATTCCCGAGGACAAGTTGGACAGAAGAAAAGATTTTTTTTTTTTACCCATGATCTTTGGGTTTGGGGAAAATAGTTGTCAATTAAAAACTCGAGACAATGTGGGGGTGAAGACACCGCAAGTCAAATATTCTAAGTAAGCAGTGCTATGCAAACGGACAACTGATTCTTCCCAGAGTGCTGTCCGCCTTCCGCTCCCACACCTTGTTTAACAGCAGCGATAAGCCCCGAGGACACTCAGCTTAACTCCTAGGACTTTGGACTTTGTAGATGTGAACAAGCTTCGCCATTTATTGCTAGTGTTGGTGATTGCACTTAGAGACCATTTTTCCAGTTCTTATTGCGTGGAAAGACTGCCTGCAACAGATACCATTAAAACATTACAGCTCCCCAGAGGACAGGCTACTTTGAAAAAGACATGTGTTCCTGGTTGGCTTTACCAACTTTAACACAAATACCGAAGGAAATCACACATATCCATATGTAAAACTAAACCATTTTCACATTGAGGTGAGAAGTCATCATTTTAGTTGTGTTAGTAAAACAGGTCTTGCACCAGGAGAGGAGTTTCCCGGGTGTTCTGTTTGCAACACTGCAGTAAGAAGTCTGAAGCACATGTGAGCACGTACTCTGTGGTGACGCCCTACGTGTGAGCACTCAGTTGCAGCAACCCCAGCCTCGGTCCCTACCCCAGCACATCGGATCTTTCCCAAGTCCTCCTTCCCACAGTATTCGAGGCAAATTCTAGACATTACATCATTTTACTTGTAAACATTGCCCAAACTAAAATAACTGATAAGATGTGCCACCAAATTGGCAATGTTCAGATTTCTAAATGTCTCATGATATCATAATTAAAAAAAAAAAAAAAAAAGCAGGATCCTGGGGCTGGAGAGATAGATGGTGAGCAGTTGGGAGCACTTTCTGCTCTTGCAGAGGACCCAGGTTAGGTTCCCACAACCCTCTGTGACCCCAGTTCCAGGGGATCTAAGACCCTCTTCTGATCTCTGCCAGCTCCAGGATGCACACGGTACATAGACACACATGCAGACAAACACCGATGCACATAAATTAATAACCTGAACATAAAATCAGGATCCAAATAAAGTACACACTTTGCAACTGAATGCTATGTCTCCTGCATCTCCTTTGTCCCACAACCCTCCTCCAGCTCTTTGTCCCCATTTGCAATTAATTTTTACAAGAAATTTCGTTGCTTGTCCTAAAAGTTTCTTCCCTTAGGATTTTGCTGACTGTATCCTGAGGTGGCATTTCACGTCCTCATCTTTACTCTGTCTTCTAGGAATTGGTAGTTGGAAGCCTGGGCCACATGTAAGACGTTTAAGTGTTTCCCTTGGCCTTTATCTCCTTTCATTCATTCAACTCTTACTTAAATATCTATTGCCTATCTCTGCAGGTTGCTATGGAAACAAAAGTGAAACAGAAACTTGGAAAACAGTCAGGGAATACAAGAATTGCAATCAATGTTTAAAATCACTGCTAAGGCAATCCCAAGTGGCAGCAGCTTCTAAAGAGTTGTTAGTCGCCGGGCGGTGGTGGCGCACGCCTTTAATCCCAGCACTTGGGAGGCAGAGCCAGGCGGATCTCTGTGAGTTCAAGGCCAGCCTGGACTACCAAGTGAGTTCCAGGAAAAGGCGCAAAGCTACACAGAGAAACCCTGTCTCGAAAAACCAAAAAAAAAAAAAAAAAAAAAAAAAAAAAGAGTTGTTAGCCTCCATGAACCAGTGCATTTCTTCACATCAACCTCAGCTCACCCTTCCACGAGTGGGTTTCCTTCACCTGGCTTCCTTGGCCATAGTGAGTCTTGTACTAGACCACTACCAAACATTATGTGAAAAATAGCAAAATCTCTCTCTCTCTCTCTCTCTCTCTCTCTCTCTCTCTCTCTCTCTCTCTCTCTCACACACACACACACACACACACACACACACACACACACCAACAAAAAGTCATAAGGCAGAGCTAGTGCTTCTCTTGACTTCCATATGATGGGCAAATCAATCTTGCATGCTCATGCTTACAGGAGAGAACCCGACACACAAGGAACGCACGCCAAGTCTCTCTGCAGAGGATCTGTCAGCTATAAAAACAGAGTCCTCTTACTTTTGCATAGTTCTCCCATCTGTTTATGCACTCTACACTCTATCATCCCAGGAAATACTTCTATTTTATATGGAGACAATCAGGGCCAGGAAGATGTCACACTTTCCCAGAACCGTACAGCTCATTACATCTGAAGTGAGGGCCCCCGGCTCCCCCACTCACTATTCTTCTCTTTATATTGTGCTGTGATTCAAATGCCAGAATGCTGTGGAAGAGGGAAAGGACTTGATACATTTTTTTTAAAAGCCCATAAAGTAGAATGCAAAAAAGACACCATAATTTTCAAGCTGATGGAAACAGTTGTGAAATCAAAATTTAGATGCAGTTTATATCTGTAGGAAAAAAAGTATGAAAAAGAAGTAGAGATGTGGGAAAGACTTCAAGTAAGCTCTCATATATATATATATATATATATATTTTTCCTCTCTGTGTTTTTCTGTGTAACAGCCTTGGCTGTCCTGAAACTTACTTTGTAAACCAGACGGCCCCTGCCTCCTGAGTGCTGGGATTAAAGGCATGCACCACCACCGCCCAGTTTATTCTTAGGGTCAGAAAGAAGCTTTGTTGGTCCTTAAAGGATGATGAGGCAGAACACTCATGGCTTTAGCTAACTCCTGCTTCTTACCAGCCATCCCAAGATTCAGTATTAAGCCAAGAGCACTTCATCTGCTCACAGTTCATGGGGCTAGCAAATCAGGCATGAACAGTGAGACCAGCTCTTTTCAGACCCGCATGTTCCTTGACCGGGGTCCCTCACCTGGGACTGCAGGGCTGAAATGGCTTCATCTCCATGCCCAGGGACTTTAATGCTGTTGAGTGGGGCACCTTGACTCTCCTCTAGGTTTCTCTTCCCCCTCCCCTGCCCCTGAGCACTACCCCCATGCTCACACCCCTCTCGATTTTGTAACATAGCTCATGTTTATATGACAGCTGTGATCCACATGGGTAAAATACATCATACAGCATAGCATCATTTCCATCGTAGTCTGTTGGCCAAATCGAATTAGAGTATCTGCCTAGATTCAAGAGCTGGAAAATAGATGCCAGTCCTAATGCGAGGGTGGTTTGGGCACACTGCAGAAGGCTATGGCTAGGCTCACTGAAAGAATCCGGACACACAAATGTAGTATGTATGGCAGTTTTCATGTATACATGCTTATGTATTTGTATGCACATGTGTGCATATTTGTGGAGGCCAGAGGTTTGAGCCAAGTTTCTTTCTCAATTGCTTCTCCACAGTAATTTTTGAGACAAGGTCTGTCACTGAACTTGGAGCTCACTGATTCAGCTAGGCTGGCTGGCTAGCAAGTCCCAGGAATCCTCTGGTTGCTGCTTCCACAGCACAAGTGAGGATCTAGACTCAGGTTCTCATGTTTGGACCAGCAAGCTTTTTAATCTACTGAGCCATCTCCCAAGTCTCTGGAGTTATTAAATAAATTCCAGAATAGGCAAGCTAATCCATAGTGACAGGAAACAGGTCATGGGTTGTTTGAAAATGGTGGGTGGGGATTGCCAGCAAAGGGGTACAACCAGACTTTGGAAGTGATAAAAAATGTTACATTGATAGTTGTGGTGCACACACCAAAATGCACATTTAATGTGTGCATTTACAGTAATTTTATATTTATACTCCTATCAGTGTTTTAAGATAAGGAAAGTGAACACACACATAATGACATACATCTGTAATCCCATCACTTGGAAGGTAGAGACAAGGGGATACTGAATTTGAGAACCTGTTTTAAACATATATCTGAGCTTTCTATTACATGAGTTCCCAAAGTAGCTGTTCCATAGAATCTTCTAGATGCTTTATAAAGAAAGATACCAACACGAGGACTCCAATTCCACTGGTTCTAATTTAACTAGGCAAGGGCAGGCTAGAAACCAGTCATTTTTAAAAGCCTCCCAAGCGATTCTCGTACACCAGTCAACACCAAGACTCACTAGCACGGTGAGTAATCCATCCCTGACCTCAATATTTGGGCAATTTCAGGAGGAAGATTGGGAGGAAACCAGCTGACACCTTCCCTTTAGACCAGAGAAATGTTTAGAGCAGAGAAGTGTTTTAGCAAATCTGAAATACAATACATTCCAACATGAAATGGGGGAAGGAAGAGAATTCTAATTAAGCTATGGCCTTCAGAGAATATTTAGGGCAGTGAGTACTTTTTAGACTTAGGGGAGAATTTTTAGAGAAAACTAATGGAATAAAATCAAAGACAGTACAACTAACATAAATTAGGATTGACAGTTCCTTCTGAGGCTGTGTTATACACTAGGATCTTTTCATACAATCTGGATTTCTAAGCTAGTATCAATAACTACTTTCTAAAAATCCTCCAAGAAGTCTGATATAATGGTGCATACCTGTAATCCCAGCACTTAGGAGGAGGCTAAGTCAGAAGGTTGCTGGGAATTTGAGTCCAGGCTGAGGTAGTGTGAGACTCTGTCGAGAGAGACAGAGACCTAGAGAGGGAGAGATAAGAGAGAACAGGGGGAGAGAGAGAAAGGAGAGGGAATGAGGGAGGAGATGAAAGGAAATCGATCTTGAGGACCTCTGTTTTTAAATGTTTGTTTAATGTTGCCATTTTCTGCATTCTGTTTTTGGGTGTGCTGTAAAGTTGGCTATGATCAAAGCTTAGGTGAAGAAAACAGTCTTACAGAAGGGTAGAAGCTGACTGGATAGTAATTATTTTCATTTACACAATAGCCAACTGAAAGAAACCAGGGAGGTTAGACTTTTAGCAAATGAAAATTTAAAAATTCTTTTGCTAAAAGTTGGCTATGACCTTACATTTTATTTCATCACATTTTACTTCACATATTTATTTCATATATTTATAGTTTGAGTGAATTGAGGGAGGGACAGGAAGTAGGAACAAATTTAAAATCTGGTGAAGGGACCCAGGTTGTAAAGAAAGCAGACGGCCAATGAATGATTAAAACAGGAAAAAGATGCGGTGGAAGGAAGGCCCTGGTAGCGGAATAGTGCAGAGCGTGGAAAGACTTGTCTGTTCGCTGCTGTATCTGTGGCATCTATAACAACACCTGACACACAACAGACGCTCGCTAGCTGAATAGACTTGAACGCATGATCTCCAAAGACGTCTCCAGTGTTGGATATTAGGATGCCATCATTACTGGAACGATTGCAGATGCATACATGAAATCTTACACTTCTCATGAAGAGCTTTTCCAGCTCTCAGGTATTACAAACCTGCCTAGTCAAGGTGTAGACTTTTCCTAACCAAAAGACATGTAAACTGATACAGGAGAATCCCTTGGGGCTAGCTGGCTATTCTGAGTCTCCACACTCCCATTTCATCTCATTCCCCTCGAAACTAAAGGAGGTTCACCCAATTTTCCTCCGAAGCACTCTCCAGGTGTGTTTTTAATAGTGTATAATACTGTGTCGGCGTTTTTAAAGTCCCACAGCAGCCCACGATGAATACTACTCAAACGACCATATACTGGAGATCGGTGACCAATTATGGACGTTCATTTTCCTCATACACTTGAGGTGAACTGACATCACAGTATCAGTCTCTGGAATGAAAAACAGCACAGAGGAGAGCTCGCCATTTTTTTTCCCCTTTGGAAAATGAAATGACAGACTGGCTACCTCTTAGCTATTCCTTATGGATTATTGAGCCAAAAAAATAAAAGTGAGCCAGGAGAGCAATTTCTCTTGTGTCTTGTGGTTTTTATCCTCAATTCACAGGACCTTTAAATAATTGTGGTTGCTTCTTATTTGCTGACTCAGCAAATATCTGCAAAAAATATCTGCTCCCAGTCCATTGCCAAATACTACACACACTATGCTCCAGGGAAAACAGTGAACTCGCTGTTCTCATAGGTTTACAGGAAGAAACCAATGAACAAATATGAAAACTATCTATTGTTAGCACGGGGTTAGTTGCCATGCTTGTGGAGGATAATTTGCGACAAAGAAACTGTAAAGCCAAATTTGACTTCCTCGTCTGCTTTGCTATTTTTTGTTTTGTCATTCCTGACAGGTTGTATGCTCAAACAGATGCCTTCCCCGATGACTCAAAGCCGGTTCTTGGACGAGTTTCTTCCCACATTCTCTTTGCGTAGTCATGAATCATATTATGGGACCCCTAACCTAACTCTAACCCAGGGCGGTTCCCTCCCCTAGGCGCCAAGGCTCTCTGGTTCCATTGCTTCTGCCCAGGGTTGTTCGCCCCGCACGGGCAGGCCTCCGCAGAACGAACAGCCCAGCCTGTGTGCAGTGCGGCCAGCCCCGGCTTTCTGGATTTATTTATTTTTTCTAACACAACGTGATGATGCAGGGAGCCAGAAAACTCGGTTCCGTGCAAAATCTTCGAGCACGAGAAAACATCAAACCCCAGCGCCGACGATGGCCGGCAGCTCGAATCCGAACGAGAAGGTTGGGCACAAACCAAAGGCAAACCCTCCTCGGGCGCGGGCCGGTTCCTCCAGCCCCGGAAGGCCGCAGACACAGAGCCGCCCTGAGTCCGTGAGTGGCCGCTGGGAACAAGGCCGCCGCGCTCGGCAGAAAACGAAAGTCGGCCCCGGGGCCCAGCGGGGCCAGGCCGAGGCGCCGCCGGCTCGGTCCCATCGCGTCCAGACGCGAAGTCTCCCGGGGCCCTGCAACCAGGACGCCGCCGCGCAGGACGAAGCCAGGTCGGTCCAGCGGACGGCGGCGTGCGGCCCGCCACTCCCGAGCAGCCCAGAGGCAGGAGCGGGAAGGCCGCCCGCTTGCCACACCGCAGCTCCGGGCCCAGCGCCCGGCCGGGAAGTAGGGCCGCCCGCGCGCGGAGTGGAACGCCTGCGGTGGCGCGGAGTGAGACGCCGGGTGTAGTGCGGCTGAGCGCGTTCGTATATAAGCGCGCTGCTTCTGTGGGCCACCGGCAAAGCTGAAGTTCGGGTATGTTTGCTGTTGGGCTCCCCTTTCTGGGACCTTGAAGGTCTGTGCATCATCTGTGCGCTCCAGTGGCCCTGCGGCCGCCCAGCTGGAGCCCTTGGTCCCGGAGGCACTTGTGTGGGCACGGGGTGTCCCGAGGGGGTGGCGACTTCAGCCTCGGGGAAGCCCTGGGCCTGGGGTTCCAAGCATGACTCACCCACTTCCAGGGTGCATGTTTTGCCAGCGTCTGTTCCACGTGGCTTGGTCCCATCTGTCCCCTCATGCTTCACAGCAGGTGCTAGCAGGTTGGCTGGAGTTGCTCGGTGCTCCCTTACCAAACTGAAATGCTGTCCATCAGGGTGGTGAAGAGGAATTGGAGTGAGGACCATGCAGGTAAAGTTGTCTGAAAACATATCGTGCCCCAAAAGGTGGCACAGTGTTGACTCAGTGTGAATACGGATCTGAAAATATCATACTCTGAGGGGAAATCTCAGAAAAGACCATTTGAGTCCATGTCTGAGTTTTAGAAGATGGAAACTAGATACACAAAGCATTTGCCTGGCCAGAAATTGAAAGGAAAGGAGGACACTGGAGGCCAGAAAAACGATTATGTATTTCGAAAGGAGTGGTAGTTACATCACAGTTGCCACAATTCATCGAACTGCAGTCTAAGTGGATAAAGTTTATTCTATTCAAACTATAAGTAAAATAAATTCCTCAAAAGTTGGCTGCAGTAGGGTGTATTTTTTGTGTGTGGTGGGGAGCGGAGGCGGGATTCTACCTTTTCATCAAATCTTAGTACTTAAAAATTGGCCTCGAGGTTAGCTTTTCTTTGGCAGTGTTTGAGTGTTGGGTATACTTTCCTAAAAAATTTCACAATCATAACAAACAATTTTTTCTCCCTGTTTTGGCTCTGGATTACTGTCTCATTAATGTGCCACTTTAGCAGCAATCGGTTGAGATCAATGCCAAATACCACTACTTGGGGTTGGGAGAGAGATAAAAGTCTGGGCTTCTGTTTATTTGGTTTCTGCTGGTGTTTCCTCACAAGAATTAAGTCCTAGATCGGCTTTTACATGTTTTAAACATCTGGAAATTTGAAAAGTTGAGATGCATGCTTTTTGTGTAAAACAGAAAACACGTTCAATTATGATTATAAAGCTGTTGATCTGGAGTTCTAATGATATGTTTTTAGGTCATTTTCACAAAGCTATGTTTTGCTTGTTCTAAGATCACCAGGAGAGGGTAAATTACAAGCCTTTTAAAGCAACGTCTAGCTCACAATGCTTTGCAATTTTTCTTTGCGTTATTTTAAATATCAGAGAGTTAAGGTCATGGTTTTAATGGTAAAAGCCACTGATTTGTGGCAAAATGTTTATTGAAGATTCATCAGGCACATTCTGGCTCCCACCTGACTTGTCAATCATCTGTAACTTGATCAACAGTAATTTGAGATGGGCCTGGCCAGGGTCATATGTTAAATAGAACATTTCCACTTTTCTGACCACAAAATCCTCCCTTTCCTGGCCACTTAAAAACTGTTACATAATCTGCAAACACGTGAATCTAATGATTTCTGCAGCGGACCTTGGTGAGGACCAGACACTTGCAAATGTGCTTTTCTGTTGCCACGGAGTTCTCTACTAGCAACTTAACTGCTTAAAATTCTAACCTTGAAAATCATTTTAAAAATGTATTCTGCTTTCATCTACATCTGTAGTTAGTGAATTGGTTTTTACAGTGAAATTTTTTTCTCTTACTGTGTTTACAATTTTTAACATTTGCACTTGAAAAACATTTCATCTGAATTTAATTATGACCAAAAAAAAATGAAGCAAGGCTGTGTAGATAATGTGTATATTTTCAAAGAAAGTAAAAGGCATTTAGGAATATCTTAGGTTATTTATGTCTATGAAATAGCAGAAGGAATCTTAAAGGAACAGGAGAACATCTCCTTAAATCCTGGCTGCTAGTTCTCCCCCAAATTTCTGAGGACAGACAATGTTCAGCAACCATGCAGGTTTGTGCTTGCAAATAGGCCCTGGCCTCTTCAGCAGGTCATAAGCTTGCTGTGGTTGTGTGCTAGTACTCAAGCATTTTATAACTCTTTATGCCACTAGTGTCTGAGTCACATTTTAAATGGCATAGTCAGTGTTAGCAAATCTTTGCCCATCAAACTGTTAGAAATATCTGAAAGTCACTTGCAACCTCAGCTAGCTTACCAGTATTGTTAGACAGGTGAAATCTTAATAAGAAAGAATAACAAAACTAGGTAAAATGAACAGCACTTAAAACAAAAGCACAATAACCTAATCATCATCATCATCATTCAAGGAAGGAGGATTGAAGAATGACTACTGCAAGAGAAATGGATGAGTTGGAGACTGATAAAACGGATTCATTCAAAAGGAAAGAGATCAAGAAAAATCTTTGGAGAAATCCCTGAAAAATCTATTTAACGAATTATACAGAACATAAATCAAACTGTAAAAGACAAAGGAGATAGCACTGATAAGGAGTTTGTTTTTAATTACATGCTACTACCATGGCTATATTTTTGTTTTTATTTTTCCTGGAAAGACAAAAATCACTAAAAATTAGACAAGGAGGAGGAAGAGAAGGAAAGTGAAGTGTGAATCAAAGCCAAGGAAGGGCTTTTTAAAGGCTTTAGGCTTAGAAATGCTATAAGCATATCCCAACAAACTTCACAGGACATATAATTCCCTGTTAGAGTATGTAAATATTTTATGAATTGAAATGTATCATAAAACTTTTCTAAAATGTTACAAAAAATTTTTAAATGTAACTTCACACAACAAACCCAATGTCAGCAAATTAAACTGAAATACAGTAAATCACTTTTAGCATGGTACTTTTTTCTAGAAATAAGATTTATTTATTTATTATTTTGGTTTTTCTTTTTGTTTTATTTATTTTATATAAGAGATTTTCTAGTCGTTTTATATATCAGCCACGGATTCCCCTGTCCTCCCTCTTCCCACCCCACCCCCCAGTCTTTCCCCTCAATCCACCCCCCATTCCCACCTCCTCCAAGGCAAGGTCTCCCCTGGGCAGTCAGCCCAGCCTGGTACATTCAGGTGAGGCAGGCCCAGTCCCCTCCTCCCTGCACCAAGGCTGAGCAAAGTGTCTCAGCATAGGCCCTAGGTTCCAAAAAGCTGGCTCATTCACCAAGGACAGATCCCAGTCCCACTGCCTGGGGGCCTCCTAAACAGTTTAGGCCAAACAGCTGTCTTACTTATCCAGAGGGCCTAGTCCAGTTCCATGGGGGCTCCTCAGCTATTGGTTTTTCAAGACAGGGTTTCTCTGTGTAGCCCTGGCTGTCATGAACCTCGCTCTGTAGACCAGGCTAGCCTCGAACTCAGAACTCAGAGATCCACCTACCTCTGCCTGGGATAAAAGGCGTAAGCCACCACTGCCCCATGAAATAAGATATTTTAACATTATAAAAATATACCTAATACAATTAGGCCATAAAAGAAAAAGTCTTAATAAGTGATAAAACTCTAATATCTATTCTTGACTAAAACAACTACTTCAAAAACATATTTGTTTTTATCTTCTATGTATGGGTACCATGTACGTGCAGTGCCCACAGAAGCCAGAAGAGTGTGTTGACTCCTCCAGAACTGGACTTACCTAGTTGTTACATGCCATCTGAGTGCTGGGAACTGAACCTGGGTCTTGTGCAAGAGCAACAAGTACTTTTAATCACTGAGCTCTCTCTCCCACCCACAGATAATTTTTAAAAACTCAGCAAAAAGAAAATCATTAACCAATGTTATCTTTCAATAATGGTTTATAAAATAATTTATAAGGAAGCTGATTCTTCTATCACCACACCTCATTCTTCCTGCCCAGAAATAACTTCTATTGATAGTTTATTGCAAACCCTTCCAGAAACTTTCATACATGTGTTCTTTTCTCCTTGGAACAAATTGTGTGTGTGTGGTGTGGTGCGCGTGCGCGTGCGCGTGCGTGCGTGCGTGCGTGCGTGCGTGCGTGCGTGCGTGTGTGTGTGTGTGTGTGTGTGTGTGTATTCTTCAGCAGCTCCCTGCCCCCCTTTTTGAGACAACAATCTGTTACTGAACCTGGAGCTCACCAGTTAGTGAGGCTGGCTGAAGAATGAGCCCCCATTCCCACCCCACCCCAGGCTGGAGTTATAGATGCACGCCCCTGGCTTTCATGTGAGTGCTGGAAACTAAGTCAGGTTCTTGTTCTTACACTGATGGCCCTTTACCAACTGAGCCATCTCCCAGCCCATGAAAAACTTAAAAAATAAAATCACACCTGTATATTGTCTTGTGCTTGCGTTTTAATTCCATAAACTTGACTGTCTTTTCGTGTCAGCATTTTTTATAATTGTCGAGTATAATTACATGAATGAATCACAATTTTCACTCACTAATTGGGAACCACTGAGATTGCTATCTAGTTTTCTGCAATCACATAGCAGTGGAATGTCTTATTAGTTAGGAAAAACCATCATTGAATTTCTTTGACTGTTAGTTAGGACTAATACCTCATAATGGAAATGAAGACCACTGTATGAATAGGTATTCCTCCCATTCAAGTACTGAACAGGCCTGTCCCTGCTTAGCTTCCAAGATCAGACAAATCAGGAGTGTTCGGGGTGGTATGGCTGCAGACATGAATAGGCGTTTCTAACCCTATTCCAGAAGGGGGGAGTTTGTATCCCTTTGAGAGTATATGCAAAAATGTTGAAGGTTGTTGAAGGTGAGTGATAGGCAAATGTCATGTTATTATTCACTCTACTTTTGTCCATATTTTAAAATTTCTATATTTAATCATATAACCATAGAACCATTCTCATTAAAATAAAATACAAAGCTGCTTGTTATCACTGTTGTTATTTAAAATTATATTGAAGTACCCAAAAAGACAAAATGTAAATAATAGGGAGACTATTGTAAAAAGGGGGGAAAATGCTTTTATTTGCAGGTAGTACTTTTTACCTACAAAACTTTAGAGACCTAATTGAAAAGCTACTGTAAAATATTGAAAATCAGGGCTTGGGAGATGGTTCAATGGGTAAAAGTGTTTGCTGTGTAAATATGGGAACCTGGCCAGGCCATGGTGGCTCACGTCTTTAATCCCAGCACTCAGGAGGCAAAGGCAGGTGGATATCTGTGAGTTCGAGGCCAGCCTGGATGACCTAGTGAGTTCCAGGACACCCAGGGCTACACAGAGAAACTTTGTCTTGAAAAACCAGTGTGTGTGTGTGTGTGTGTGTGTGTGTGTGTGTGTGTGTGTGTGTGTCCCCAGCACTGGAGGCAGAGACAGGCAGATCCTGGGAGCATTTTAGTCAGTCAGTGAAAGACTCCATGGAAGGAAATAAGGTAGAGAGAATGGGACACCTGATGTCCTCCTCTAGCCTCTGTAGGTATATACACAGGTGTGTGCATCTCTACACATGCATACCCACATATAATGCAAACATACACTGTATACATATATACGTACATACATGAATGTTATATATAAAAAGGTTTTTCAGTGATCTACCAATTACCTGTTGGGTAATAAAGCTGTTCAAAAGACCC
Organism: Peromyscus leucopus; assembly: GCF_004664715.2. Taxonomy (NCBI): domain Eukaryota; kingdom Metazoa; phylum Chordata; class Mammalia; order Rodentia; family Cricetidae; genus Peromyscus; species Peromyscus leucopus. The sequence continues at coordinate 71,402,047 of NC_051067.1, read as the reverse complement.
TATTCAAAGTAACTAAATGATCCTACACACATAATGTGGGCAAGAACTGAGTGAGATCTATATCCCATAGGAAAAGGGGGGCAAAGATTGAGTCAAGATATATCTGCTACTGGGTAAATATCTGTAATTTTAACTAAAAAAAAAAAATCTCCAATGGGACAGGTTTGATTTGAAACAATTTCTGTCTGGAGGAAAAAACAGAGTAGTAAGAGCAGAGATGGTCACTCCACCAGATGATAATACATATTAGAAAGACTTAATAATTACAGTGATACTGAATTACCGAAAAAAAAGATTGACAAATAGATTTCAAATAGATAGCTCTGAATTCAATCTGTCAGTAAATGAAGCATCACTAATGGGGAGGACATGGATTATCAGCAAGCAATATTAGGAATCCTGACCAGTGGCTGCGGAGACATCTGACTGAACACATGCTTCAGACATGCTGAAATCCATCCCCGGTTAAAGAGGGAGGCGTGAAGAGGGTAAAGGGAGCAGTGGGAAATTGAAAGTGCAGTGCAAGACAAAAGTTATAAATAATAAGTCGGAGCATAGCTGTGTGTGGTGGCTATCACGTAGAAGAGTTGGCATTTGCCAGCACCGGTCCTTCACGGTGTTCTGGGACTTTGTACAGCTGCACCAATATACGTGCATGCCAGTGCGAGAAAATCTCAGAAGAGAGCTCTTTGAAAGACTCATCCCATTTCTTTTGGAATGCTCAGGTTTTGTTGTTTGTATATTTTGTGTGTTCTCACTTCATTTCTCTTCTACGGGGTAACATTTAGGTTGTAAATGCTTTTTTCTCCAGTTTCTTTTTCAAAAGTGTGCCTGAAACATGGCACTTTCCTATATTCTCCGGAAGAGGAGGATTTAAAATTATGCTGAGATCTATAAAACAACAATAATGTAAACGACAGGGAGACTGTTGCACAACTGTGGAAAGGATGCTTTTGTGTTTATTTACACAACACTTTGGCCTACAAAAACAGAGAAGTCAAGTACCTAGAGAACCAACTGACCTCTTTACAACCCTCATTTTCCAGACTAGAGAGGATGGTTTCTTTGTGTATCTGCATGTACACACACACACACACACACACACACACACACACACACACACCCCTTTTAAGCACATTGATATCAAAGTGAAAAATCAACACAAACAAACCATTTGAAGTAAATGTATTAATGAAGCCATGGGACTGAGCTGGGTTTGGTGAGAGGCAAAGGTACCTTCAAATCCTCAGAGGATGCTTCTCAAACAGCATCCTCACATCTTGCTGCTTCCATCCTTAACTGCCACAGGCCACACTCAGGGGCTATAGCTTAACTGTGGCAGTCCCAAAATAAGAACACATCCCAGAGGCCTCAGGCTACAGAGATGGGAGACTTAGAGGAAGTGCCCTGACTTCAGTGGGAAACCCTGCAACTACCTGCATTTGTGTTGGCATTTACAGGGAACAGAGATTGTTGTAAGCAAGCATGTTCTGACCTTGTGATCTGCAGGAATTACCTCATGTGACCATTACTGAACAACCCTAGAATATAGGTAGTTTCATTTTCTCTATTTTCTACATTATGGAACTGAAGTACAGAAAAGTAAAGTACCTTGCTATCATCCATTCAAAAGGAAAGTGGTGAGGCTGTGGTTTGAGCTCTTTGTGGGAGGCTCTTAGGATCTTCACAACCTTGTAAGGAGGTCAAGAAATATCCTTCCTAGTTTATACTAAGGCAGTGGGAAGCGGAAATAGGTTACTGGAACTAATACATTCTTGTTCAATGATCAGAAAGAAACAGCTGAGCAGGGATAGATATGTGATAAGGAATGAATGGAGGGAAAACAGCTTAAAAAGCCTGGGTCAGAAAAAAAAAAAGTGTCCTGAACTTTTTTAGATGAAACATGAGCTCCACAAAGGGGAAGAGGAGTCGAGAAGACGCACTCGGTGGTAGTGTGGTGGCCGTCCTGAGCACAGAGAGAATGCAGACACGCCAGCCTTAGAACTGTGGCGATCCACAGCAGTCTGGGTAGTAGACAGGAACAGAAATCACACCCACGCTGCTCCCTCCTGTGGCTTTGGAATCTACCTTCCTGAAATACTAGCTCCCGTTTGGTATCACTGTTTATGTAAGACTCTCATTCATTGTGTGCAACTATTTATCTAAGACGCTTGTTAATTTAGATCTCTGCTTATTTACAGAGCTTTTGTTAGTTTAGATAACAAGAGTGTAAGCTGAATGTAAACCACCAAAATGAAGTTTCGATTAAGCAGAAGGATTTTTGCTTACTTTCTGAATATAAGCGTGGCAGTGAAGTTTAGGTAACTATTTTTAGAGTTTTAGAACTAAAACAGTATCTGTCAGCCTCTGAACTTCCTGCTTGACTTTTTTAATCACACTTTTTTTGTTGTTGTTGTTGTTTTGTTTTGTTTTTCAAGACAGGGTTTCTTTGTATAGTTTTGGTGCCTGTCCTGGATCTTGCTCTGTAGACCAGGCTGGCCATGAACTCACAGAGATCCGCCTGGCTCTGCCTCCCCAGTGCTGGGATCAAAGGTGTGCACCACCACCACCACCACCACCACCACCACCACCACCACCACCACCCGGCTTAATCACACTTTTTTTTTTTTTTAATTCTGAAATGTTCTATAAGTAGCCTCACAAGCAACATACATATGACGAAAAACTTTTATAAAATGATTTGCTAAATGTGATTCTTTTCCATTAAGATTGTCACTTATCTGATTTTTGTCTGGCTAATTTGGTAGATACCGAAACTGATGAATTGTTAAAAGTGTTTAGTTTTGTTTTTTCTTTAATTTAAAATTGATGCTTATCTGCCAGCTGCAAGGGGAATTCGTTTACCTCCTTTATGTTTCAATGTTGTTCAATTTTGCATAAAGGTATGTCCCTATCAGAGTTACCATTACAAATATTGTCTCTTTAGTGTTAACACATAAATAACTGTAAGTTCTAAATCCTCTACCAAAGTAGCAAATTCCACGTCCCTTCCCAGCCTCCCCCGCACCTCTCCACATACTCTCTTTCCTCTCTAATCTCTGTCATCCAAGTCCCTCAGTGACTTAGAGCAACCAAACAGGTTTCTAGTGTTTGAACAAATAGGCTTTTTGTTTTTTTGTTTTTAAAAGATTTTTTAGTCTGAAATATTTTGGCTATGCCTCAGGGGGGAAAAATAAAAGATACTTTTAATCCATGGTTATAACAACCTTTTTATGATTTTCTTTTAATTGCTAGAGCTGACATGAATGAATACAAGATGATTCATTCAGTGAGAATTTGGATGCTGGTGGAAATCCAGGTGAGTTGAAAGAAAGGCCTGGAACTTGTGGGGAAAATGGTGGTGGTTGGGGGGAGGAAAGGAAAATGAACACATGCAGGAAAACCTACACAGCCGGCTTCAGCTCTAATGTTTAAGCCCGATCAAGGCCAGTGACACACAACAAACACCAGGATGGGGGTGCGGGGGGAGCCCAGGGTGAAAAGTTTCTAAGCTGACTATTACATAGATGTAACTCACTGACTAGTGTGCCCATGTGGGATTTTAATTACTCGGACATCTGTTTAGCGAAGTGTACTACTAAATAGAGATCAAATACAGAGATCAAATGACGTGGGGAGGAGAGTGGAGATGACATTCATGAGTCAGAAAGGAGAGCGATCAGCCAGGGGAAAATCAATCCTGGCCTTCCATCTCACCAACAGAGAAGCAATTATTTTAGATGTGGGGCTGGTTAGCATCCTCAGCCATGAATTTAATTAAATAAGCCTCGAGTGGCGGAAAACAGAACAAAACACTGTATTTAACTGTCAGTAAAACATGCAGCATATAAATGATCCAAATGCCTCCTTCTCCCCGCCCCCCTTACATAGGTCTGTCATAATTTCCCTTCCTATGCCTAGCTTAGTCTTTTCTTCCCAAAGGCCTCCAATGAACTCGTTGGTATAGATGGATTAAACCAGAGAAGTAGAATGTAGCCTGGACATTGTTGCAAAGGAGTAATTTGAAAAATGGAAGAAGAAAACAAAGATGCAAGGATTGAGCCACCATTTGAGTTCCTTCCTTGGGCTCGGTACAAAAGCTAATAAATCCACAGGGATAACTTGGAATAAAACCCCTGTGACACTGTTACTGATCCTTAACTTGCAAAAGACACAAAACTTAAAAGTTCAAGTGGTCAGAGCAAGAACTGTAGGAAACTTCCCTAAGCATGGAAGAGACCAAGAAGAGAGTACATGGTTGCTTTAGAAATGGGTATGGCCACTTAGAGCCCTCTTCTGAGTCTTTCATTGTCTCAGGACTAGCTCAGGACTCTGGTCTCCTTCCCCTTCCTCAACTACTTCCCTGGGCAACACCAAAATTCTTCCACAGCCCAACCCGGATTCATCTGGCTTCCTCCAGAGGTCATTCTACAGCTGCAAACAGCAGTGTTTGTGGACAGCAGAATCCAGCAGGAGAGAACCTGAGTGAAACTACACATTTACAAATGTGATACCAGCACGGAGCAAGCAAGCCACTGCCCTATAAAACAAGTACTGTGTGCTTAGTTCCTACTAGCAGGGAACAACCAAGCTACTGCCCTATAAAACAAGTACTGTGTACTTAGTTCCTAGTGCCTCAGAGCCACTCCGAAAGACTCAGTTATCACTGTTTCAGGAGTCACTTCTAAAATTCCCAGGAGACTCTGATTGGTGAGTTCACACAGTAAATATTCAAGCGGCAGCTGTGGGATTCATGCTGAAGGTCTCCTTACAGTGTGTGTGTGGGGGGGGGGCGGGAGTCATTCCTTCTACGTAGTGGTTTTTGTTGTTTGTTTTTGCTATTTTAAAATCCTAAGAATTGCTTCAGGTACTGCTAACCTCAACCGAGTCCGTGGGACGAACACAGCTAGCTAGAGCTGCCGTCTTGCCGTAGCAGAACTTGAAAAGAGCCTGTTCCTGCTTGGGCAAGCTGTCCTTTCATAGCGTCCTCACCTGGGCCAGGCGTGTAGTGCAGGGACAGGACATTTGACTATCATGCTGTGGACTCGGTTTCATCAACAGCCCTGAAAAAAAGAAGACACAGCCAGAGTGGAGTTCTTTTAAGGATCACCAGCGGCCAGGATAGTCCATGGGACTCTGCAGGCTCATTCATTCCGTAATCTCTTCTTGATCACTTCCTAGCACCAGGCTGAACACAAAGACGACCAAGTATGGCTCCTTGCTTGCCCTTGTGAGTAAACCTAGATGTGGGTCTAGAATAAGCAACAATCTAAGGCTGCCTCAGAATAACTGCATATGAGCACTGGGTTCCAAAACCTCTTCCCTTGTAAGAGAAACCTGAGGATTTTGCCTGGTGTGAGGCAGTCATTGGTACGGAAGGTAAGATGTCAACTATTCAGGGCCTTCATTACGCTACCTGGAATGAGAACTGAGCTGACTTCATGAGAAAGCCTGGCCTGGTGTTATTTCTTTCCATGCTATAATTCAGAGGATATGGTTTGATTATGGAGTTGCTTTTTGAGAAGTCGATGGTGGGCCAGCCAGTGAGATAGCTCAGTAGGGAAAAAGAGTGTTTGCTGGGTGTAAGCCCCACAGGTTTGATCCCAGAACCCATGTGAAGTTGTTAGGAGAGAGCTGGCTCCACAAAGCTGTCTTCTGGCCTTTATACTCCTGCTACGGCATGTAAGCCCACACGTGCCCTGGACACACAAGACTTCGTATAAAAAATACTTTCTGCCACTAACAATTCCAAAGCCTACTCCAGAGACACATGGATCGCCTCTGTGCTCACCATGTAAATTCTAAAATTCTCAGGAAATCCGAAGAACCTGGATTAATTTGATCTGGCTGGATTCCAGTGTGACCCAGTGGCCTCAATGCTCTTAAATTACTTTTAGTCAAATGAAGGTGTTAATCTTAAAATTTGACAAACTATTAAGATTCATTCTGGCTGTGAGTAGATTTAACTCAGTTGATTTCTGGGGTTAGGACATAAAACATGACTAGCCATATGTAGTAGCACACATCTGTAATCACAACACTATGGAGGCTGAGGCAGGAGGATCTCAAGGTCAAAGCCAGCTTAGGCTTCAAGCAAGACCCTATCTCGGAAAAATGGAAAAGGAAAATTAAAATAAAAAAGCATGACTCTTAGATTCTCCACTTGAGACGAGCAAGTGCAGGATCGTTGCTGGCCTTTACTCCTGAGGAAGCTGGGCGTATTTGTGGGGAAAGTACTGCAGCTGAGGCCGCAGTGGATCTCCAGTGTGGAGTAAGTTCCTCTCCCTTCTCCGCACCCTAGTCCATCCAGTGCTGGTGCATAACCTAGTGCATGCAACTATCATGTGTCAAATATTCTTCCCTTCCTGCCTTCTGTAATGCAGCCTCACCTCCTCCGGAGACCAGGTTCAACAATCACTACTGCTACAGTATTGAGTACTGCACTGAGTGGCAGCTGCACTGTAAAGTATAATCAGATCCTGGGTCCTTTAATGACATATCACCCCTCTGGGAAACAAGGTTTCCTGACCCATAAAATGTAAGGTTTGGGTAACAGGAGGCACAATTGCCCAAATGTACCACTGAGAATGACATGAAGCAGGGCCATGCCTACTTCCCTCAGGCCTATGTTTCCATATATTTTGGACATAGCACCCATAAAATGTTCATTGGTTTAGGGGGGCATCTCAGTCTATGAAGTGTCATCTCTAGGCTGGAATCTCCAAACTGAATAGAACTAGTGGACTGTGGTCCAAGGCACTGTTACATGGGCATTAGATGGTAGCAGTAGCTGGAAGAGCCTTGGTGAATGAAAGACCACACGACTGAATCTCTACCTAACCATTGTCCCTGCACACTTGACCTATCCCTGGCCCCTTGTGCCAGCACTACATTGCCCTGAGCTGACTTACATGTGCAGCTCAGTGGTGAATGTCTCTTTCAGTGTCATTTTGGTAGCAGCTGCTTTGAGGATAGTTGACATGAAATGGGGGAAGTTCAACCTTCATATTCATACTAGGGTTTCTCCTGTGTCCCTGATCAAACTACCACCATGCATCTTACCCTGAGCCACACTTCTTCCCATGCAAAGTGGGTAACCAGGGGATCATCAGGCACTTTTCCCATTTTAAGGATTTCTCTTCACCACCCATTTCAAGGTCATCTCAAGATTACATGGCACAACAGCACCCACCCTTAGCTTGCACTCTTGACTAGGCCGTCTGTGAAAAAATAGGTCGCTGTCCCCTCACCCATCAGTCTGCTCAAAGGGCAACCCCATGCAGCCATAGTTGTGAAGATCAGTACAATGGCGGTGGATGACATTTGGGTGTAGTCCCTGAACTGGTGTCTTTCCTCCATGTTCATGCCCAACCCCATTTCTGCTACTTCCTTTTAATGACTGATTACTTCTACGCCCACCCAGGTTTATGACTTGTGTATAACCAGACCTCTGGCTACACAGCTGCATGATGTTCCATGGTCAGATGATCCATCTAAGTCAGGCCATAGTAGTCTACAAGAACTTTTGGAATGTTGTGTCTATGGGTGGTGTGAATCTTGCTCCAGGACCCTAGAAGTCTATGCTGTGATTCTCCTTTAATGATTCCTAGTAACTTCCTGGCCTCCTTCCACCAATAAATCCCATTAATACCTTAGGGTATTCTGAGTGGCATGTCAGAGCTTCCTGCTGTAAAGCTCTTTTACCTGGTAAAGGGATAGAACAACATTCTGGTGATGAGAAAACACCACTAAGTACGTTTCTGACTCTCTCCTGAGACTGTGGAATTGAGGTCTGAGAGTCATGCCTCTCTGGAAACTGAGCTAGTGATTGCAGCAGTATCTAGTGTGGTTTCCATTTCTGTGATAGAACACCGAGCAAAAGCACCTTGGGAGGAAATGGTTGATTTGACTCACAGGTTACAGTCCATCATCGAGGAAGCCCAAGGCAGGACCCGGTTTCAGGAATTGCAGCAGAAGCCACAGACCTACTGGTTTGCTTCCTCCAGCTTGTTAAAATCCTTTTCTTCGATAGCCCAGACCCACCTGCTTAGGGATGGCACCACCCACAGTGGGCGGGCCACTTCTTAATCAGTAATTAAGAAAATGCCTCCACAGACATGCCCACAGGCCAACCTGATGGAGACTCTTTTTTTTTCTTCTTTTCTTCTTCTTCTTTTCTTCTTCTTCTTCTTCTTCTTCTTCTTCTTCTTCTTCTTTCTTCTTCTTCTTCCTCCTCCTCCTCCTCCTCCTCCTCCTCCTCCTCCTCCTCCTCTTCTTCTTCTTCTGTTTTTTGGTGACAGGATTTCTCTGTGTTACCAGAACTTGCTCTGTAGCCCAGGCTGGCCTTCAACTCACCTGAATCCACCTGCCTCTGCCTCCTGAATGCTAGGATTGCAGGCATGCACCACCACGCCTAGCTGGAGGCCATTTCTTAATTGAGATTCCCCAGCACCGGCAGCTACTGAAGTCTCCTAACCCATCCATTCCTGGTTTATCACTGTTTTAAGCTGTTAGCCTCGTAGACCACCCTCATCTTGCCTCCAGAACATTAAGTTCCATTCACTGTCTTCAAAGATACTTGGATAGGACCACTGGGTGACACATCACCTTGTCCCTTAGTTGCAATAATTGCACATTTTGCTTCTGGCGTTATCTGGCTTCTGTTATTCTGGGATCCTATCCTTGTTTCTGTCAAAGAGCCCCACTCTATAACTGCGTCTCTTCAGTCAGCCCTCCATGCAGAAGACAGCCTCCACTGATGTCCTCAGTAATTATTACCCTGTTAATGTGCTTTATCACATGGTCTGCCCTGTGGGCTCTGGCTGGTCAGTTCCATCCTTACATAGTATGACACTTGGAACTGTTGGTACCTTTCATCACTCTGCTGTGACAGTTGTAACATTTCACATCTTTATGATAGGCTGTTGTTTTCTCCAAGTTTCTATGAGCTACCCTAGCACCTTTGTCCCCTGCTAGGATGATAGATCCCTTACCCTGACAGAGCTCCCACTCTGGATAAACCCCCCTTAATGCTAGCCAGTATTCTGTGACTGCAGTGATAGGTGTGAAAATGAGCCAAAGTTTTCCTTTCGTATGCAAAAGGAAAGTGTCACCACCATAAGGATTTCCTGCTAGAACAGAGGCCTCTTATATCCCAGCTCAGGGTCTTGCCTAAATGGAGCACAGCAGACTTGCCTTCCTGGGAGAGACCTGCCATTTAGTAATAAGGATATATTATCAGTATACTATTTTTCATCCAATTTTTAAAACAAAAGTGCATTTTAAAATAAAAATGATCTTTTACAATGTGCTTTGCTTTCAATACATACAAAAAAATCTAATTTAATCTTATATCCAATGTTTATAAATGTAAGATTAATGGCTCAATTAGTTTTTTAAGAATTATTATTTGTGTGTGTGTATGCACGTGTGCATGCAAGAGTGTGCACGTGGGTACCTATGGAGGCCAGAATTTGGTGTCAGATCTCCTGGATCTGGAGTTACAGGTGGTTTTGAGTCCCAGAAGTGGGTGCTGGGAACCTAACTCTGGTCCTCTGCAGAAGTCACAAGCACTCTTCGACTGCTGCCTCCTCGCCCAGCCCTCAGTATTTCTGCTAACTCTACCTCTAGGTTTTACTGTGGAATCTTCCTTTTGGTAAAGAGGTAGGAAATGATGGGAGTAGTAAGCACAAATGTTTCTAGGCTTTGTAAAAGAAAAATGCTGATTCCTTTTACGAGATTAACTTTGCTGCTGGCTCCATGGTGTAGGGTTTTTAGTGCTCTGAACTTTGAATCCAGAGATTAACTTTGAATGTTTCAAATTAATTGATTTATACAGCAGTGTTACCTGGAGTGCTTTTCTAAACAGCATTTCCCAGAAGTTGGAAGAGTAGCAAATAGACAGTCATGGAGTGCTTGCATGCACAACGGTGCAGAGCATGTTCTGTACAGCAGCGCTGGTACTTCTGGGTGTCATGGTCTGCGCATTGGACATCATAGATTTGCGTATTTACAAAGAGAATTTTCCAGCAGATGGCAGTCAAGTGTCTATTTTAACAAAATAAGATTATGCCACCAATTTCTGCCAATTGAAATCAAACGTCTTGAGAATGGACCACCCTTTTCCACTCACACAAAGATATGTAGACCAATGGTGGCACTGCTTACTGTCCTGCCGAGTCCTGTGCGTTTTCAGCCTTGTTTAATCCTCAGAATTGTATCCGGGGAGTGCTGACGGTAACCAGCCCATGGCCTCACTCAGCTCATAGTAGTTTGGAGATTCTTGTGGACCTTGGTCTCCTTAAAACTCTGTAGTCCCTTCTACACGACACTATTTCCAAAAACTAAAGCCTCAGAACTTGAAGAGACCTGACTGACCGTAGTGAGAGAGTTGTCGCAGCCTAAATCAGCCAGGGTCCAGCAGCCCTGGCTCAGCCCGGCCTGTGTTCCTTCGACCCACTGCAGGCTTACTGCGGTGCTGGAGATACTGGGAGCACCAATGCTTGGATGGTTTACAACTGTACATGCCACAGAAATATGTAAAATGGAGAACTCAATGTAGGTTGAAATCATTCCCACGCAGCTGAACATCTTTATATCCAGCATACTTTGAACATATAACATCCGTAATGTATACATTTTATATTTTAGTATAAATTTTTACTAAGAATGTGTTGCCAATAAATTCTATGCATGGACAAACTGACAGGCTTTGGTTAATGTGTAAATATCTATACCAGACCATCTTGTGATGGTGATATATTAATATTCTTGGTCCAGCATTCAGTTAAAATTACTATAGAAAAAAATATCAATCATGAATGAAAGGACCTCAGAAATACATATTTTTGTACTGATCACTAAATTAATTACTGAGGAAATACTTTCCCCTAAACCCATTTTAGGTAAATAGTAAAAACTCTGCTCTGTTAAACAAAGAAACTGCTGTGTCTCTGGGAACTTTATTTTAAAATTCTTGAATAACATGGATACATTTTCCTTAATTTTTTCCTAACTGTACAAGGCTTAGGAAGCCATCTGAAGTTGGGCTAACTTCTTAATGGCGTCTTCCCTGGGTTCTGCGATCTGGAATGTTTTTGCTTCCCTCCCCCATTTCACACTATAACTGACATTTACAGGCAAAGCTCTGCGTTCTTTAAAGCAGTTCCTCCGATTAGGATCTGACTGTAGAGCCTCCAGGACTTATGAAAAACAAAATGATGTTCATATTTTACCAAAATCTAATTTTAAAACTCATGGGAAAAAGGCTTTGAAGCAATTGGTAAATACAACAGTTATAGATACAGACTTGTCACTTGATCCCATCAATCTCTAAAAAGTAACTACAAATTAAGTTTTCTAAATGTCAAATTTGATGGCCAAATAAGCCCCAACGTTTGCTAGCACCTATCTTAAAGGGATGGTTACAGAAATTTCCTCGTCCTTTCAGGGTCAGTTTCTAAACCTGACTTCTTGGGGATGGCCTTCGGGATTTAAGGCCAGGCTGACTGTTGGGCAGGGCTTTATTTCTAGCAGCAAGTAAAGCTTTCATTCTTTAAGAGAAGGGGTTTTCGTTGAGAAGAAAGGTTAGAAAAACAGGCCGATGTCCTATGAATATGAAGTTGTCATTTGGTTTCGCATGCTGAATTAAATATGACTGCTCCATGCTCAGCGGCTCGTGGCTGTTTTGCTCTATCTGGAAGAGCGTGTGTGTGTGTGTGTGTGTGTGTGTGTGTGTGTGTGTGTGTGTGTTAGAAAACTCCATGAGGGCAGGAAGTGTAGCTTTGCTTTATTACAAATCATTGGGCTTAACCCCCACTTACTTAAGAATGAGGACTGGGAGACACTGTGTAACTGCTGGCCAGCATGTCTAACTTTGTCCATCAGATCTCCCACAGATCACATCAAGTTTATGTAGAATGGAGGTGTTACGGCACTGTCACCTGCGTCATATAGGCTGTTTCCATGAGCATCTTCTAGAAAGCTCAATGTGTATCATTGCCCTTCCTCCCCACCAGGCTAGTCACCAGAGCCCAGGCGTCACGATCCCTTTCAGAAAGGTCCTGCTCATTTTATCTCTTCCCACACAGGTGAAGTAGCTTCATCTACGAAAAAGAAGGTCTGGCCAACTCTATTCCCAAAGCCCTAACAGCAGTTATCCCTCATACATGAGGAATCCATATAAAAAGTTAAAATCTGAATAACCTGCAGGGGACTGGGAGAGAGGTTAGTCTGCAGAGACAATTGGTACCAACAAAACTCAAACTGGGAGTGAAGAGACCAGAGAATATCGTCAATGACAGACATTATGTTTGCTTTAACACATAAAAGGATTTTTAATGCAATATTTAAAAAAGTTTAATGTTGCTTAAAGTGTCTTCTAAAGAAACATTTTGTACAGGGGGGTGTGGTGGCATACCCCTTAAAGCCAGTATTTCAAAGGCAGAGGCGAGCAGACCTCTCAGAGTTGGAGGCCAGCCTGGTCTACATTGTGAGTTCCAGGACAGCCAGTGGTACATGAAAGACAGACCCTGCCTCAAACAAAACAAACAAAAAAAGAAACATAACTTAAAATTTCCTAATCCCATCTGATCAAATTAGAAACATCTAGCAGAACGGTATTATTTTATTCTTAGCGTAGTAGTCTTTGATAAAGATAAAATGACATAGAAAGTGAACAGTGTCAACTACAAAGTGTAATGGTAACAGGAAGAAGCAAGAGGGGATTCACCATTCTAAAATCTAAAGCTATTTTAACCAAGGTAAATTGATTTTTGTTACCACCATCGTGGTCATCTAAGAAAAACTGCTGTCGTGGTTTTGTTGGTTGTTTTTGTTTCAGACGGGGCCTTATTCTGTCACACAGACTAGTCTCGGACTTGAACTCCTGACACCATAGCTTCCCCAGTGCTGAGCTATCACACATGATTGAAAAAGTCTAATTAATGATGAAGCCAGGCAGTAGTGGCACATGCCTTCAATCCCAGCACTCAGGAGGCAGAGACAGGCAGATCTCTGCGAGTTCAAGGCCACCCTGGTCTACAGAGTGAGTTCCAGGACAGCTCAGGGCTACACAGAGAAACCTTATCTTGAAGAACCAAAAACCAACCAACCAAACAAACAAACACACACACAAAAAAAAAAGAATGATGAAAGCTACTTTTATCTCCTCATATCATTAAATGACTCATAAGACAAACTGGATAGACAGGAAAGAGAAAGGGAAACTAAAAAATTGGGAATAAAAGTGATATTTCCCTGTGCAATGAGTCTAAGAAATTGCTGTAAGGAGATAAAATGGGCTATGAAAGTGTTAAGGAAATCAGGAATGCATTGTACACACACAACCATGAGTTCAGTCCTCAGCATGCTCACAAGAAGGAAACCACTAGATACTCTAGTTTAACACAAGGAAAAGAGATGGAGTCTGGTGCTGGTTATGAAGATGCTTTGAAAGCTGCGACAAAGGACAAAGCCGTTTGCTAGGAGAAGGTAAGGAAGACAGAGGTAAACCCAGGAGAGTGCTCCGTGTAAACGGGTAGGGGTCTAGGAAGGAAACTTGAAACCAGGTTTTCAGGATGGGGCCCATTGTAGCCTGGGAATTTTCTGAGCTATCCTGTGCCTCTCTGTTCTTCAGGTCTCCAGGAAAGGGCGCTCAAGAAATATATCTTTAGGAGCTACAGAGAGATGGCTTAGTGGTTAAGAGCCCTGGCTGCTTGCTCTTCCAGAGGACCCTAGTTCAATTCCTCGCACCCACATGATGGCGTACAGTTATCTGTAACTCCAGTCCCAGGAGATCTGAAGCCTTGTTCTGGCCTCTGTGGGCACCAGGCATGCACATGGTACACAGATATACATGTAAACAAAACACTCATACACAGAAATAAAATTAATTAAAAAGAGAAATATCCCATTAGACCCAAAGACATAGGCATAACAACCAAGATTCCTGAATCCAACCACAAGTTCCTAAGGCCAGAAGTGCATTGGCTAAGTAGAAAAAATTTTTTTAAAAATTGCAGTGCTATTTTTAATGTTTTGTTGGAATCTGCTTTGATCCCATTACAGCTTAAGTGAAATGCATTAAGCCTGAGTCTGCTGCTATTCTGCTCAAATTATACCTTAAATCCCTGAGTATGTGAATTCTGAAAATATGTTGGGAAGGTGAACCTGGGACAAGGGAATCCTGAAGACATGTTTTCCATGCCTGCAACCTTGAATGGGAATCACGATAAGACCTCTCAGTGAGAATGGAGAGTTTGAGCGTCAGAGTACATGGAAGGTAAGGAACACTTCATGTAGGGTGAGAAGAAAAGAGTTTTAAAATTTGTAATAAAAGAGGACTTTCCTAAATCCTTAGGAAACCAGAGAGGCTGTCTGTAGATCTCTTGTGTTAATTCAATGCACTTAAATAGCCATGTGGTTTTAAGGGTCCTACATTTCTGCCACATTTTCCTCTTTCCATACTCCCTCCCTATATTCTGTATAACTGACAGGTCAGTTTTCCTTACCCAACCCCACAAGGATATAATTAAGGGTTTTCTTTCTTTCTTTTTTTAATCCAAATAATGCATCATATATTTTTTATTTATTTCTTCTTTTTTATTAAGAGATTTTCTATTCGTTTTACATATCAACCACATATTAACTAAGGGTTTTCAAACAGCATGTCTCATTTATATCTAGTCATAAGGATGTGTGTGCTGTGTTGTGTTTATGTGTTTTATAGAAAAATAAGTACCTTAAAACCCTTTATTTCCTCTTAAATCTTCCTTTATGCATATCTCTATGCATGCAAATAATTATGACTAGTCTTTCATACATTGCAGCTAATAATTTCTAAAGAATTGCATAAATATAGAAAACATTAAGATATTTCACATTGAACAAAAACTGAGATGTACTTAGTTCAAACGTTTTAGAAAGCACTTTAACAACTGCTGTGCACACTCTTCTGTGACTCCGAGTATAAAAATAGACTTTGTTCAGTTTGTAGGCGGCTGATAGCTGTCCACCCTCTGCAGAAGCGTATCTGAGTATCCAGGGGAATAGTACCTGGAAAAGAAAGCCTGCTATCAGATATATGGACATGTTTCATACAGTAGGCGCCAAAGAGTCTGTATACAGAGCTTACCGAGACAACTTATGGGGCTGGTGAGACAGCTCAAGCAGTACGAGCGCTTGCTGAATTCATCTCTGGAGCCCACATAGCAGAAATGAGAACCAAACCATCAGGTCTGACCTTCACATGCATGCTGTGGTACATGTGCACATACATAAATGTGTGTGTGCACATATGTATGTGCACATGTGTGTGCACATGTGTGTGCACACATAAACATATGTAAAATGTCTTAATATAGATAATCATGGGTGGAACTCCACATAGGAACATTGCTGATAAATGTCTTTTGTATTTACACCATACAACCTATTATTGGAATCAATTTCTGAATTCCAGTTGCCTTAGAAATCATGTCTTAAAAATAGCTTGGTCAGAGCCAGTCATAATTTATGTTGAAAATGGTTTGTAAATACTCATTTTATATAAAATAGAAAATTAACCATCTTCATTGGTTCCTGGGCAGATATAGTACCATACATTTACACTTCTAGACTTCTTTTTTTTTTTTTTTTTTTTGGTTTTTCGAGACAGGGTTTCTCTGTGTAGCTTTGCGCCTTTCCTGGAACTCACTTGGTAGCCCAGGCTGGCCTCGAACTCACAGAGATCCACCTGGCTCTGCCTCCTGAGTGCTGGGATTAAAGGCGTGCGCCACCACCGCCGGCTCACTTCTAGACTTCTAAATCGATCATCTTATACAATATTTAGTATAAAGTATTAAATATATGAACAGTGATATACTATGGAAAGACTTTTCATTTACATAAAAAGCCAAATAAAATCTAGTAGTTATTCTAATGTAGAAATGGATTTAAAAACCTAGGAAATTATTTAAAAATTTCCAAAACATTTACTAAAAGTGATTAAGCCTCAGAAAATGTTTTCTATTTAAAAAAAAAAAGTTAGTGTTGGGGCCTTGTCCCTTGTTAGTTGTCTTTATGTCTACTTAGAAAGTCATAATTTCAGAGCTAGAGAGATGGCTCAGTGGTTTAAGACACTTGATGCTTTTCCAGACTACCTGGGTTCAATGCCCAGTTATAGCTCCTGTTCCAGGCTTCTGAGTGCACCAGGCACACAAATGGTACACAGTCACACATACGGGCAAAACACCAATACACATAAAATAAACATAAAAAAATCCTTTTAAAAGTCATCATTTCTTCTGCAATGTACAAGTTAGGGTGGGCAAAACAGAGATATATTTTCTTTAGTAGTGTCTTTGTTTATAATTAAACAGAACACACACCACCTGAGACATTCTTTTAAAGAGTGTTCTTCCCCCACACACTCATGTACACAGACACAAACATATACACATAATTAAAAACTAAAAAGAAGACAGAATTTTAGCTGAGTGTGGTAGCACACACTTTTACTCCTACCTTCAGGAGGTAGATACAGGTGGGTCTCTGAGTTTGAGACCAGCCTCATCTCCCTAGCAAGTTCCAGATCAGCCAAGGCTACATAGTGAGATCCTGACCCTGTCTCAAAAAAAAAGTTTTCATTAGAAGGCCAAAAAGGCCACCTAATGTAAAAAAATATATTTCAAAAATGGGGTTTTTAGTTAAAGCTGGTCTTGCTTTCACTGGTGCCTCATAAATATGTCAGGCACAAGACAGGTAGTTTTTATAAAAATGGGAGGAGGCAGGGTTTTAAAAATCTTTTCACATGTGCTATTTAAAGTGGTATCCACTAGTCACATGGGGCTAAAGAACTAGAAATATAGCTACTGTGCTTAAGAAACTCAACTTCAACGTTTGAACTTCCAAACTGACAGATCAACACAGAAAACCACAACGACATATTTGGAATCATTGGCGAGTCTTCCTTTTCCAATGTAAGTTTTATGTGGTCTAAATTTAACCCAAGTATTTCCAATGAGATTTACCACTTGAATTAAGATATGTTAAAAGTAACAAAATATACAAATGTAAAATAACTCACAAATTTTATATGGATTACAAGTTGAAATTATATGGTTTGGATATTTGGATTGTTTAGAAAATCATTAAAATCTATTTACCATTTCATTTTACTTTCTTAAATGTGACTACCAGAAAACTAGAAATTATACATGTGG
The DNA here is from genome assembly GCF_004664715.2 of Peromyscus leucopus. NCBI lineage: Eukaryota > Metazoa > Chordata > Mammalia > Rodentia > Cricetidae > Peromyscus > Peromyscus leucopus. The sequence goes on along the minus strand of NC_051067.1, from coordinate 71,384,846 downwards.
CTCATGTTATATTTTTACTGGACATTGTTATTTTAAGAGTCCCACTCTATCAATTAGGATGTGCTGATAATTCTCGAGGCTTTCCTAGATTCATTTCCAAGCTTATTGCCACTGCCATATTCCCTTCCCAAAGACCCCAGAGACTTCACAGTCTCTAGGACTCCCTGCCAAGAAACCATGCTCAAATATATCCACACATCTTCATCAGCAGAGCAGGTACTCACCATTGCCCAGCTTCTTATAACTGCATTCTAACCTCGCCTGGATCTCAAAATATAAACCCAAATAAACATACCAAGTTACTCCTTTCCTGTGAGAAAGCCTCATTCCAACAACTGTGGTGCTAAGAATTCAAAAGTAATTTCCTATTAGGAAAAACCATGTAATTCCAGCTCAGCAATGAAAGGCATTTGAAATGCACCAGAATAATTTTATTTTATATTTGTTTGCTATGCATTTATCATCAAAACAAATAGCAAAAAAATCATGAACCTTATATTACTATACAGTAATAGGATTATAAAATTAAATTTTATTTTCCTAATAATGCTATTTAACCTCAAGAGAAAAAAATGAGAATAGAGATACTCCAAAAGGGACAATAAGAAATACTGACTGAATTGAATTCTTACTAATACAAGCCCCTTGACTATTATGTCATTTAATCCTAATGTTATGAGATAGGTAATAACATTTACAAATACTATCTTAAAGAATTTAAATAATTGCCTGTAAGGTCACACAGGAAATTATTAGAACTGAGATAGTGACCTAGGTCTGTCTGTCTGGACACATGACCTGGACTTTCATCAAAGGGCCATAAAGAGAAGTGAGAAATTCCTTCCTTCCCTCTAGCTATCAATCCCTGCTCCTCTAACCTAGCTCAAATGGCCTCTAATCAGAGGGTAAGCAAATTAACCTTACCTCAGACTGTGAGGAATTTGGGTTATTCTTGCCTTGGCCTTTGGGCTTGGATCTAGTGGGCTACACTGTTAAGTGACTAGCACTGTGCTGTGTAGCAGGCTGTATACACACACCGTCCCCACACAGATGTGTCTGTCCCAAAGGCTCCTTTCCTCCTGACAGTGGGCAGAGATCCAGAAGGCAAGTTCAGAACACACCTTGTGGCTGGGGAGTGAGCCAGACCTAGAGCACAGGTCCGTCGAAAGCCTAGTTCCTTCCCTCTTATAATACCCACCTGTGCAGGCAGGATGGCATACAATGAAGATTAGAAGAAAATATGAGATGACTATCGAGCTGATGCTGTCTTATAAAAAATAATTAGTCCTAAAACAGATGTCACCAACTTGTTTTTGAGAAATAGATAATAAAAATAAAACCATTTTGAAATTATATTTGTCTATTTTCACAGTGTTTTTTTGTTTGTTTTTTTGTTTTTTGTTTGTTGTTTTTTTTTGTTTTTGTTTTTTTGTTGTTTTTTTTTTTGTTTTTTGAGACAGGGTTTCTCTGTGTACCTTTGTGCCATTCCTGGAACTCACTTTGGAGACCAGGCTGGCCTCAAACTCACAGAGATCTGCCTGCCTCTGCCTCCTGAGTGCTGGGATTAAAGGCATGTGCCACCACTGCCCAGCCTATTTTCACAGTGTTTTAAGGATTTCCATAAAATGTTATTTTCTAACACTAATACTTTTTTAAAAATCAGAAAGTCGAAAAGTTTGGCTAGCCAAAATCCTCATGAAAATTAGTTTTTAAAATGAAATCTCAGCTGGGCATGATAGTGAATGCCTTTAATCCCAGCACTGAGGCAGAGGCAGGTGGATATCTATGAGTTTAAGGCCAGCCTGGTCTACAGAGCCAGTTCCAGAACAGCCAGTGCTACACAGAGAAATCCTGTCTCAAAAAACCAAAATAATAGTAATAATAACAATAACATAAATGAAATCTCAAAGCATAGAAATTAAGGATTTCAATTTTTATAGTAGTATTTTGACAAAGTACCAAATTAAATCCTAATATGATAGTTGTTTTTTTTTTTTTAAATTTCCACTGGTTCTTAAACCTAGAAAAGAAAAAAAGAAATGAATTCATTCAAAAAAGCACCTTATCATTGGTTGATCAATAGATTGTCTCCATTCTGGGGACCTTGAGTTTGCCATTGTCTTCTCCATTTTTACTTTATTTTGTTTCTTAAAACACTGAAATGCAAGTTATCTTAAGCTTACATAAAATATTCTATTAAAATACACAATATTCTTCCATGTACAAAAACAAGTTTTATTAATAAAATATTTTCATAATTCCTTCATTTTATGGTTTTACAAGTATTTTGTTATATAGCTTTTTATTATTTATTTGTGTGTTTTATATATGCTCTGGCATACTACTCTTTTGATATCATATACTAGTGTATTAATATTTTCAAAGCTAAAAAAAATATTTTCAAAGCTGGCTTATTGGAATTGTTTCAAGTTGTCTTCAGCCTCTAGAGTGCATAACTTGGACCGGAGAGACGTCTCGGTGGTTAAGAGCACATACTGCTCTTGCAGAGGACCCAAGTGGGAACCTGAGTTTTGTTCCCAGCACCATCTCAGGTGCCCCACGGGATCCATCTAGGGGCACCTGCCCTGAAGTACACACACACAGAAATGTAATTGTTAAGTTTTTAAAAAGAGTTCAAGCTAGACATGGTAGCACATGCTTGTAATTCTAGCACTTGGGAGGCAGAGGAAGGCAAGATCTGTGAGAGTTTCAGGCCACCCAGGGCTAACTAGTAAGACTCTGTCTCAAACAAACAAAAACAAAAAAAAGAAAAGAAAAGAAAAAGAAAGGAGAGCACATATAGTTGTGAGTAAAAGAACAATTTAATCTTAAAATTATCTTGTGCTTTTAAACTCAATGTTACTATGTTTTTAAAACTATTAGTATAGCTGGGCCTGCTGGTGCACACCTTTAATCTCAATACTCGGGAGGCAGAGGCAGGCGGATCTTGAGTTTGAGGCTAGCCTGATCTACAAAGCAAATTTCCAAGACAGCCAGGGCTACACAGAGAAACCCTGTCTCGAAAAAAACAAAACATTAAATTTTAAGTAGGAAGAGTAGGTGAAAGGTGTAATTTATATGTTACAGCCTGTGAGTTGTTATGGGGAGAGTTTGTATTTTCTTTTATTTGTGGAGAAAATGCAATTATATCTGTATAATTGGGTATATAATGGACTTCGTTTTGAGAAATCTTAATCTGGGTGTAGCTCAGTGAGTGGCACGGGCCTGAGAGTAGGTTGAGTTGAGCCTGGCCTGGAGTGCTCCTGGACTCCAGTCACTTGGGAGGCAAAGTGGGAAAGACAATGACTTCAGGGCAAAGTCCAATCTATACAGCAAGATCATCTCAAACAACAAATAAACAGATGCATCCTCCTCCTCCTAGTCCTCTTCTTGTGTGTGGGGTGGCATGTATGCACATGTATGTGGATGTGAGTGCATCACTTACCACCTTGTTCTGGGGACAACATCTCTCAGTGAACCTAAATCTCACTGACGACAACTTAGCTGTCTAGCCTGCGAGCTTCCAGCTTCCGCCTGTGTCTGCCCCCCCACCCCCCCACCCCCACCCCCGTCCTAGGACGCGTGCAGCCCAGGTTCCACACAGGTGTAGGAATCCTAACTCAGGCCCACCCCTATCATCGAGCCATCTCCCCAGCCCCCCAAATCTACATTTGGGCATTGATAGAAAAGCTAAATTTGGGGGAGAGGGAACTGTGGTTGGTATCTAATGTGAAAAAAGAACTCTGAAATAAAAAAATAAATAAAAGGAAAAAAAAAAGAAAAGCTAAATTTGATTTTTTTTAAAAGAAAGTGTTTTGTAATATAGAGCAGCTTAACGTCCATTTCCCCCACCTTACTATTTCCTCTGGGTAACAGCTGTTAATGTTGTTGATGTATTCTTGGAGGAGAGAACCAGGTTCTGCCTTTATCTCTTGGATCTTTTTAAGTCCACCACTCGTAACAAAAAGACGGCGAGCTTTGCTGTCATGAGGCAGCACCTGGAAAAGAAACGGATAACAACGTCACCTCCGCGTTCCCAAGTGAGACTGTTCCTCTTTAAAAGCAGTATTGTATCAGCAATAATGCAGAAGAGAATTTGTGTTCAATACATCACCTATAAAATAAAGAGCGGAGGACTGGAAGTGAGGTGCGTTCTCCTCAAATTACATTAACCCTTATGCTATAGAGGTGGAAGGAAGCAATTCAGTGGGCAGAGCTGATGGGTCCACTCCCACCCGAAGCGTGAGTCTGAGGTCTCCCCACGAGCTCACAAGTGAAGGCGGCTCCTTACCACAGCAGGAAGGGCCTCTCCTGCCATCTAAACACTCTCAAGTCCCCACCCTAAGCTTGTCCCCAGAACACCAGAGCAGGCATGCCACGTCGTCAGCTGCATTTCCCACTGAGGAAATGTCCCCTTGCCTAGTTAACTCTTTCTTGTTCGATACTCAGCTCCCATAGTCCCTCCTTTAAGAAAATACAGGTTGGGTATGGTGGCATACACCTGTATCTCAGCAGGCAAAGGCCAGAGGGTCATGAGCTAAGCAGATTATGAACTGGGGGCCAACCTAGGCTATACAATGATACCCTGTTTTTAAAAAACTAAGTAGTTCAATGATAAGGACATTTGGCAAGCATGTACAAGATCCCAGCACTCGAGATAGAAATGGGAGATAAAATGGAGGGAAGGGGTTGGGAGGAGGTGGAGGAAATGACCTTGTTTATAATAGCATTAAAACTGTCTCTTCAACCGAGTTTGTCTTCTTCCATGAACTACAGAGAATTTAGTTGGCTTTAAACACGTGAATGTTTGTTTGTTTACTTACTATTGTGGGTGGGCCACAACAAGCATGTGGACATCAGAGAACAACTCCATAAAGTCGGTTCTCTCTTCCCACCTGTCCACAGGCTGCAGGGATTGAACTCAGGTCAAGCCTGGCTGGCAAATGCCTGTACTTGCCGAGACAGCTCACCAGCCCCAATTGATTTGTGTGGTGGGGGTGCACATGCGTGGAAGTCAGAAGACCACTTGGAAGAGGTGGTGGGCTCCAGCTTGCACTCAGATTGTCAGGTGTGGTGAAGCACCTTTACCTGATGAGGCCTGTCACTGGGCCCGGATGTCTTGTTTTTAAAAACAAAATTTTGTTTGTTTTTGTTTTCATTTTTGATATTTTTATGTACTGTAGCTTGAATTAAACTCTTACCATATGCCATCTCATTTAACCTCTACAACAATATATGGAGTAAGTATGTTTATTCCTGTCTTCTGTGTAGTAAAACTAAGGGTTAGAGCGGTCTAACTTTCTGAAGAGTTAGAGCTATAACTTGGAATACGATTCAGTGGTAGAGCAGTTACCATGGGTGTGGCCTCAAGTGCCATCCTCAGCACCAAAATCAAAACCAAACATGTAGGGAAACAGAACCAAGCCTAAACCATAAACGCTCTGGCACATGACTTATGCAGACCCCATTTTCTCTTTTGCTTTTTGTTTGTTTGTTTGTTTTGTTTGCTTGTTGCTTTTTTTTTTTTTTTTTTTTTTTTTTTTTTTTTTTGAGATAGGTCTCACTTTAAAGCTCTGGCTGGCCTGGAAATCTCTGTATTGATCAGACTGGCCTCTAATTCCCAGACAACCACCTGCCTCTGCCTCAACCTACATGGTAATAATTTATTTTTTAAAATGTGTATGGTGTTTGGTCTGTACTTAGTTCTGTGTACCATGTGCATGCCTAGTGACCATGGAGACCAGAAGCAGCCATGGATCTCCTGGGAAAAGAGTTAGAGATACTCAGGGGTTGCTGTGTGGGTACTGGGAATCGAAGCCAAGTCCCCTGGAGGAATGGGCAGTATTCTTAACAGCTGAGCCATCCCTAGCCCCTGTAGACTGTGTATTTTAACTCAGATGTGCAAAGCACAGTTTCCCAGTCCCCTGACGTCAGTGACGATGACAGTCATTCACCTTCAGCCCTTGCTGTCTTGCTGCAAGCCACAGGAAAACGTCATGAAATTCAGCCACTATCACAAACGCCACTACTTGGAAAAGTCAAGGACTTCTCCAAAGGTCAAGCCATGGCTTAAGGAGTCTTGGTGATATTTTAGCTTTTGTATATATACACTAGCTGGTTCCTAAAATGATTTTCTTGCTTCCAAAGAACTCCTAACAGTGTATTTATTTTAAATGCCTATCAGACATCCAAGGCCAAACAAAACTGCACCTGTCTCCTAGGTCAGGCAAATAGCTTTATTTCTTGTGCAACTTAGGGTGAGACCCTTCTTTCTTATACAACCTTACTAACAGACCCCTAACTTCTTACCTAAGCACTTCTAGGAATGTAGAGTGAGCACACAGATCCCCTTTTTCTCATACACTAACTGGTCATTAGCACTCAGGTGACCTCTTTTACCTCTCCCTTTTGGGTTGTAAAAGAAAGCCTGGTGGTCACTGCCTGAGGAAAATTCTTACCTGCCTTTATGACTCTGTAAAATTCAAGCCTGGTGACCTTGCTCGACCAGGGGATTGCTATTGCTTGGGTTTATACTGGATTCCTGGGAGACTTAGGAGGAACGTGGAGAACCGAGAGACCAAGAACAGAGAGGGATAAGGAGGATTTTGACCAGAGAGAACGTGTGGACGAGATGGAAGATGAGGAAGAGTCAGATGGGGAAGTACGAGCTGGGTAAGAACAAGATAAAAAGACCTAGATGAGGCAGAACTAAGACGAGAGAATTAAGATAGAACTTAGAGGGAACAGCAGATTAATGTAGGGAGAAATCAGGCAAGAAAGGAGCTAGGCATGAGAGCAGAATAGAAGCTTGTAGAGAGAACTTACTCAGAAGAATAAAGCGTACGGACTAAGGAGTTTCGTGCACAAAGATTCACTTCTTTGCATCAAAGATGAATTATCAGCTGGCTGTAGATTCCTCCCGGACCCTGGGCGGGGACTGTCAAGGGGCTGGACCCCCAGCTCCCATTACTGTCTGAACCTGTGTTGTTGGCCGTGCCCTTGGGCAGCTCGACCTCTACACTACTGTCAATCTGCGATGATCGATGAAATACGGCCATTACGTTTGTTCAAATTGTTCCGAAGAAGTCACTGTGTACCAAAGGACTGAGATCACCTCCAGCAAGTTTAGAGTTTCTGAAAAAATATTTCAGTGGCTCAAAGACATTTTCCTAAAAATGTTTGCTATGTTCTTAGACTAAAGGACACGGGAAATTACTAAAGGGTAAGTTTCAGCATAAATTGTCTATATTATAAATTTTATGTGTTGTCATATCACTTCCTTTTTATGCTGTTTAAGAAGATAGCACAGGGCTATGAAAACTATATGAAGAAGAATGAAGTGCTTCACTTACCTGAGAGTTTTACTAACCTATGCTACCTGTATCATTTGAGACTGGTTAAGACTTAACTAGTAAAGCCCAGACCAAATTTTACAGGAGAAAGCAGAAAAACAAGTCCACAAATCATTTTCCCTTTCTTCCCTTTTTCCAGACTACGGTAGCATTTCTTACCTTACTGAACTGCCCAGCCACATACTTCAGGATATTGGGAGGCGCATCGTAGAGAAAGGGTTCGAGGGCCGGGAGGTAGGTGCATCTCTGGATGATGTTCTTTATGGCCTTTTTACTCTGTTGAGACACAAAGCAGGGGCATACAAAGATTGGCAGGTCACGTCTCATACTCCCAGACTTTGAAAAGGAAGTCAGCTTCTTGCAGTTGTTTCATTTTTAAACAGTTTTCTGAGGAATTCAGCAGCTGAGCTATCTCTGCAGCCCTGCAGACCCTGGGCTTTAAGTCAGAAATGCAGGGTACAGTTTCACAAGTCCTCAACAGCTGAAGACTGTTTTGACTGCTGTTATTATCAGTTTTATCAGTTGGATTCCGTTAAACTCAAAACTTATGCAGTGAGTTGCTGAGCTCTTAAATACATATCAGGTCATTAAAATTATAAAGTGTACTTATGCACTGTAAATGAACATGTTTAAGTATAAATATGTGGATAAATATCCATGTGTAACTATGAAACAGATAACCAAAGCATCCTATTTGTTTTAATCAACAACTATGAGATAATGGTTATGATAGCGTATTCTATATTACCTATATGGCATAGGTATCCTATACTGTCTAAAAGATTTCGTGCTCATATAGATGCATTGATAAATTGCTAGCGTATGACTTATTCAGTGTGCATTTGTAGACACTGCTATAGCTCATGGGTAGAAATTGACCCATTCTCAAGTGGAATCAAAACAGAACCTAAACTGTTGAATCAACTGTCAACTGAGAATCACTCTGGGAAACACAGGCACCACAGGTACCTTTCCCACCCCCCTTCCCGCCAGCACTTTTCCGTCTTCTAAATTAAAGTCACCTTGCTGCCCCTCCTGTAAATGTGGCCGAAGGGCTCTAATGTGACTACGGGACACGCTGCAGCTACAGCTGGCTGTGACTGTCTCTTTGTATGACATGACGCCCCTTCACATTGGAAACTTTACAACTATTGTGTTTGTCTTGTATGTGGTGTGCATATGAGCTGCCTTAGGGACTTTGCTCTTTTCTTCCTCTGAAGCCACAGCCAATATGGTCTTCTGGTTTTATTACTGTATGTCTGGCAATGCTCTTGAAATGAAGGACCATTTTACATCGTGGACTTTATACATGGTCATTGTATTCAGCAAAACTTTTATCATATTTGTGCCATCAGCAAATTATCTCTTGAATTTTAGGTTTTCTTTAGAGACCCAGACTATGAAGTCTTACACATCCTCATCACCAGACACATATGACCAAAACCATTGCTGCATAGGTTAAATAAGGAATGCAGAACTGTAGCCCACAAGTAGTGTAGGTTGAAAATAACCCCCCAGCTTTCAACACACCTGATTGTACTGTACCTTTATAAACCATCTTAAGACCACGATGACCTTACCAGACCAAGAAATTTAACTTAACTGCCATTGCTAACAAGGCCAAATAGCTGTAATAGCACTGACTGTCTAGTGTGAAAGAAACGTTAGTTAGTTAAGAGTCTGCTTACCTGCCTACCTCTGAGCTGTAATAGTTGACAGACAAATGACTCCGTTTAGAAACGAACAGGGCTGGAGATATCACTCAGGGGCAAAAGGCTTGCCTAACATGTGCAAGGCCCTGAGACCAATGGCCACCACTACAAAAAATTGTTTAAATAATAAAAGGGATAAAAGGTCAAAGAATACACATACACAGCCAAGACATACATGAAAATAATTTCAGCGCTACTGGCCATTAGGCAAATCAAAAGTACACGTTAGGATAGCTGCAGTAAAAAAAAATAGAATGAATGAATAAAATTCATTCACAAGAATGCAAAAATTGGAACCTCCTATACTGCTGGTGGATGTAAAGCAGCACAGTTGTGTTAGAAAACAGTCCAGTAGTTCCTCAAAATCTTAAAGAATTTCCAGTGACCCAGCAATTTTACTTATGGAAATATACCCAAAAGAAATGCAGGCATGCACCCAGCTTGGAGACATGCCTCAGCACGTAAAGGTGCCTGCTGCTCAAACCCGGCCCAGCAGCCTGAATTTGACCCCTAGATGGAAGGAGAAAATCAACTCCAAAGAGCTGGCTTCTGACCTCCACATTCAGCCACGGCACACGTGTCCACGCATGCACATCATGCACACACATACATGCATACACATACATGTATACACTCACTAATGATAAATTTTTAAAAATTAAAAAAAACATCCACATGAAAACATGTGCAAATAGCTAAAGAGTTTAAATACCCCAATGTCCATCAACTGGTGAATGGATAACCAATGGAAAATTATCGAGCATAAAGAGAACAAGGGACTGATACATATTACATGAAGAATCTCAAAACTCAGGTTAGGGGCTGGAGAGACAGCTCACTGGTTAATAGTGCTGCTCTTCCAGAGAACCCAGGCTTGAGTCTCAGCACCCACATGGTGGCTCACAGTGACTGGTAATTCCAGTGCTAAGGAAGCTGATGCCCTCTTCTGGCCTCCACAGGCACAAGATACACACGGTCCACAGATACCCAAGCAGGCAAAATATCTGTACGCATTAAAAAACAAACAAAACACCCTCAGACTAGGTAATAAAGACACCAGGCACAAAAGGACACATCTGTTACACTATCCCTTTTAAATGAAATGCCCAGAAGCGGCAAATCCACAGAGATGGAAAGAAAATTGACAGTTGTCGGATTTAGACAGAGATGTGGAGTGATGTCTGACAGAGGAGAAAAAAAACTTTAAAATCAGTTTGTGGTGATGATTTCACAATTCTGTAAATACACTAAAAACTATTGAATCTTATATTTTAAATGAGTGAATTGTATAATATCTCAATAAAGCTACTTAAAAATGCAATGAGAACTATGACCACGGAACTTGAAAGCTGTGTGAAATAAGCAACCTAGACAGTTTCATAACGGTTCAAATGCCACCATGAGCTAAAGCATTTCAGCGTAACAGATGATCTCATCAGCTAATAGAATTTCCATTCTTTATTAAGATACTAGAATAACGCAGGCAGCAGTGACCACACAGGAGAAACTCCAAGAAGCTGCTCCCTGGTTCTCCCAGATTAGAACCAATTAACCAGTGCTTACAGAAGCGGACCTGCCTTTGAGACAGAGAGAACCTTGAGGTAGCTTTATTCTTTGAAAGCTGCCACAGAGTAACAAACGAGAAAGGCCACTAGACAGTTTCTAATGCTTTGGATACACATTTTCTCAAAGAGCTAGTGTTAAATCCAACAGACTTGATGGACTTTGCTCTAAAGCAGCAGCTATATGCTCCAAGAGACCCTACAGAAGAGCAAAAGAGATGACATCCCACAGTAAGAAGCTATTCAAATGAACTTCAAGTTTGGGGAAGGTTTTGTTGCCAGAGAAATTACTAAAGGTTTGCTTTTTACATATAATGCCCAGTATGCTGTGGGGTGTTCTGTATGTCCTGTGGGAGCCCGTTCTTGGGTTCCTTGTGGCGTTACCCAGCAGGTCCTCATAGAAAGGATGATTAGGACCACGGGCCTGAGTGCAGGTGTCTGAGACAGTCTGCACTTGGCTGTGCTGGGGGGGATGGTCTGTATGTCAAGTTGCTCTGATTGGTCGATAAATAAAATCTGATTGGCCGTGGCTAGGCAGGAAGTATAGGCAGGACTAACAGAGAGGAGAAATAAAAGAACAGGAAGGCAGAAGGACTCACTGCCAGCTGCAGCCAGAAATGCCGGTGAGCCACGTGGCAAGGTATAGATTTATGGAAATGGATTAATTTAAGCTATAAGAACAGTTAGCAAGAAGCCTGCCATGGCCATACAGTTTGTAAGCAATATAAGTCTCTGTGTTTACTTCGTTGGGTCTGAGCGGCTGTGGGACTGGCGGGTGACAAAGATTTGTCCTGACTGTGGGCAAGGCAGGAAAACTCTAGCTACACCAGTATATTTCCTGAAAGTAAATACTGTATCAAAAGAAACTTCATTTCTATTAGTTAACTTAACAAAACCATCTTTGATGAATTAAATCAGAATAAAGGTTATCTTATTTTAAAAAGTAATGGTTTTACTCCATGGATATTTATACAATATAATGTTACAGTAGTTCACTTTAAAAAATTATATGGGCAGGAGAGATAGCTTAGTGATTGAGTGCTTACATGCCTGAATGTCCAAGCTCTGGAGTTAATCTCCAGTACCACCTAGAAGAAAATAAAAAGTATCCAAGGCTCCCAAGAACTACATTGCCAGGGTTTCTCAAGCTGTAATTACTGTTGATTACATTAATCAGCCATAGCTGGACAGATCAAGAGCACAAATGGAGCTGGGATTTCTGACTAGAAAGTCAAAGAATCAGACACCCCTTTAACTGGAAAAGACCTGGGAGGGCCCACTGTCCATCTCTTTCTGTCAGCCAGTTAGTGCTAACTTGTTACATTACCTCAGTGCCATGGTCTTATGAGGGGAGCCCTAAATCTATGTAAGATGTTGCTTTTTTTTTTTGGTTTGGTTTGGGTTTGGGGTGTGCCCCTAAAAGCTCATAGGGAGTGTCACTATTAGGAGGTATGGCTTTGTTGGAGTTGGTGTGGTCTTATTGGATGAAATGTGTCACTGTTGGGGTGGGCTTTGAAGTGTCCCTTGCTCAAGTCATGCCCAGTATCTCTGCTCACTTCCTGTTGCCTTCAGATCAAGATGTAGAACTCTTTTTTTTTTTTTTTTGGTTTTTCGAGACAGGGTTTCTCTGTGTAGCTTTGCGCCTTTCCTGGAACTCACTTGGTAGCCCAGGCTGGCCTTGAACTCACAGAGATCCGCCTGCCTCTGCCTCCCGAGTGCTGGGATTAAAGGCGTGCGCCACCGCCACCGTCCGGCAAGATGTAGAACTCTTAACTCCCTCTCCAGCACCATGTCTGCCTGTACGACACCCTGTCCTGCAAGTCACTCCATTAAATGTTTTCCTTCCTAAGAGTTGCCATGGTCATGGTGTCTCTTCACAGCAATAGAAACCCTAACTAAGAGAGGGTTTGGTTTGGTTTGGTTTTTGTTTTCTGTTTGTTTGGTTTTTTGTTTTTCAAGGCAGTTTCTCTATGTAGCCCTGGCTGTCCTGGAACTTACTATGTAGACCTGGCTGGCCTTGAACTCACAGAGATCCAACTACCTCTGCCTCCTGAGTGCTGGGATAAAAGGCATGTGCCACTAAGCCCAGCTGTAAGCCACTGTTTTGATCTGGAAAACCTTACAACTACTAAGAAAAGTCTTACTCTTGGAAATCAATTTGTAGAAACTTATCATGTAAACATAACCAGATAAAGAAACTCACTTTCATGAAACTTGGGAGTTTTCTGCCTTGTCATCCAAGGTTACATTCAGTAAATGTGTTTACTATTCACTAATTTAACCATCTAGTTAAGTGTTTATGTCCTTTCCTATTAATTTTATTTTGGGTTTTAATTACATTTATTTATATATTTTGTGTGTGCCTACAGCAAGTACGTGGGACTCAGTGGGTGATGTGGCCTGGGTCAGATTCTCTTCTCCCATGTGCGTCCTGGGGATTGAACTCAGGTCTTGAGGGTTGTCAGTGACCAGCTGGACTCACTGAGCCATCCGGCTGGCCATGTTCAGTGTATTTGGAATTACTGTCTGCGGTAAACATCCCCCATCAGTTCAAAGACCTCCATATTTTCCTAATATGTATGCTATAAAATATTTCTTTTTTTTAATTGTAGAATTATTAAATAGTCCATCCTGCTTTCTGTGCCTGTTTCATGAATCACCTTGACAGCCAGTAATAATTTTCTCATAAAACTTGCCTTTTAAAAATGCATGATTCAAAAATGTTAGTGAATCTTATACACACTTTAAAAGGAAATAAGACAAAGAATTAAAAGATCAGACATCCTTGAAGTTAGGAGAAGTAAATGATACCTTCAGGAATATTCTCTTACTAGTTATATCTTTGAAAAGCAACTTAAATTCTTTGGGACTCTGTTTTTTAAAGTAAAAAGGGACAGTGTACTCTCTAGCAACTCCACATTCAAAAATTCTATTATTCTTCCATTCCGATTTCATAGAAAATGTCAATAGCAATACAGAATGCAAAAACCTGACATTCACTTTACAACCAAGTTTTTATCTGTGCAAAATTTCCTTGAAAATATATCACTAACTGTGGGAACAAGGGTAACCAGTTTTCAAAGATAAATTACTCAATCTTCTGACAGATTTGTAGTTCCTGACTCAGAAAAGCAACCCAGTCCATCAGAAAAATCAAAATATTTAAACCACATATTTTAAAGACTAAGTCAGTGTCCGCCCAGTCTCCCCAAGCCGGTTCAAAGCAGTACTCACTTTCACCTGCAGGTCCTCGGAGCTCTCTGGGGACAAGTACAGAGCCAGCAGTACTGGCAAGACGTCTGTGATAGCCACGGCCCGTGCGTGCTCCGGAGTGTGTCTCCCAACCTGTCCTAGAGCCCAGGCAGCTGCGGCTTTAATATGATCTTCCGGTTCCTCTGACAGGCAGGCCGACAATTGGGGCACACCCTGGAGTGGGGATCAAAAGAGCAAGTGTTCTAAATCTGGAGCGGGATTAAAGAGTCCACCGTGTCTTTCGGGTGTTAGAAGAAATCATTTCAGCCTTGCTCTCTTCTTTTCCTAAATGGTTCAATAAGTGTGCACATCACAAGGGCGGTCATTTCTTAAGTCAATAAAATGACTAGGACTAAATTGCCTTAATTACCTGTAACAATCCAACTTAAATAAGAATGTCTCTACTAGCTTCTGGCCCCCAAATAGAGGGACATTTACGCAAACAACAGAGATGCCTCAGACCAGGCAGAAACAGATTTCATGGTGACAAACTGAAATGTTTAGGATCTCCAAATTTATTTTCCTTTGTTTAAGAAGTAAAGACTGAGGACCTCCCTCAATTCAGTCCTCAGCGACATACCCACCCCAAGTACAGTAGTCCGAAAATAAAACAACTACAACAAACTAAAAATCAAATGAATACGAGCAAGAATCCGCCACTCTAAGAGCCTTTTACATGGAATATACTCCACTAACATCTTCCCTGAAATACCACACGCTTTCCCAGTACTTTTGGTCGACTTTATACTGACAGTTCTGCTATGGCCACAGGCTGAATCCAGCCAGCTTGCTTTTGTTATACAGGTGGCATGTGGACATTTTGCATTTTAGACTCTAATTTTATTTAAATAAGGAAAAAAAAATCATCAAAGGGCCTCAAAAATCAGTTTATAGACCTAAGGAAGAATCAAATAAACATATGAATTTTTAATTCCAGCTTTTGTGTAGGCATAATTTTGTAACTAGTTTGAGACGACAGTAATGATTTCAAATTTAGTACTGTAAGAACCAGCATCACATGCTGCTGCTGTGGCAGAGGTCAAGACCCTCACATGTGCCTTTCCCTGGCCTTTTAGTCTGCTTTTTCTTTTCTTTTTCCTTTCACCCACACCTTGAATCAGTTTCGTGAGACTTACCATGTTTCCTTTACCATGTCCTTTTCCAAGCACTGAAGTGGTCTGTCCACAATAGAAAAGATCAGACCTGCTGAGGTGGAGTAAATTTGTAAACCATGTTTGTAGGACATAAGATTGAGGAGGAGGGGATGAAGAGAGAGAGGAAGAGCAGATGACTCTCGCACCTCGTCCCAGGCTCCACATTACTGGCCCCAGCCAAGAATACTCAGATGAGACCGGGAGCAACATGTGCTTCAGAGGTAAGAGAGTGCCGTAAATGGTGGACATTGTCTCCCGGTTCCTGACGCACCTCAGAGGACAAGGAGAAAATGCCTCACTGCTGTGTGGTTTGCTTCAGACACTGGGAGAGACTGGCAGCAGGCCTCCACCAAAGAAGGGGAGAGTGCCCTGGCCAGATTCAAAAGGATGTGTAGGATGCACAAGCAACTGCCTGGCTCTCTTCATCCTCCGAGGAGCTATCTTCCTGACAAAGGGAGCAAGGATCAAAACCCAGACACATCCCTAACGACCCCTCCAGACACACAGTCCTGCTCCAGTCATTGCTGCGTCTGCAGTGACTGAGAACAAAAGAAAGGCCGGATGAGGGAGCTCAGGACCGCAGAGCATCACTGCGGGCTAGGTAGAAAATCAAGATCTCCTTTGTGTTCTGAGGATTAGCAAGGGAAAAAAGATCCCCATTTTTGTTTAACAAACAGCAGCAGGTTTTCTATGCTGATAAGAGCCCTACCCCCTAGAGGGCTGCCACACACAGTGTGAGCACATGGGCTCTAGGAAATCCATATCTATATACCAACCTATTTTGTGAGCACCTACTATGGACCAAGGCTAACTATAGGGTGGATTCATAGAATGCTGTAATTGAGAAAAGGCTAAATCCACACAACATGAAGAAAAAAAAAACCAAAACCAAAACCAAAAAAACAAAAAAAAAAACAACCCTGCCGTCTGCTGTGCCCTCTGATTGCCTGATGGACCACATCTGAAAGAGAAATGGCCAGCACCATCTCCTCCTCATCCAAATGACGGGGGGGGGGGGGGGGGGGGGGGGGAGTACACAGACCTCTGAGGTGCATGAAGTGATACATGGGCAAGTCATTTAAATGATGTTTTTAACTATAGTGTGCTTTTGCATGGATGCACAATTAATCCTTCAAGATATAATAATATATATATAATATTTAAAGACAGATTACAGTAATGTTCAAAAGGAGTTGATATTAGATGTGGAAAGCTGTACTTTTTCCGTAACTCACACCTTTTGTCAGGGATCCCCTGGAAAACAAACCAATCAACACTGACATTAGCAGTAAAACAAGTGAATGCATTTAGACAACTCTTTCACTGTGTGCAGCTATATTTTCTATTTGGTGTCAGTCTGTGGTTGTCTTGGAATATCCTACCACAGTATCTAGGAGAAACGAAGCAAGCACCGACCTTGGAAATGATCACTGCCATGGCCAGGTTCTCGGAATGAGCAGCCACGTAACCGAGCATCATGATGCCAGGCAGTCGTATGTTCCCTCTGCAGGTTTCCATGCAGTCGATCACGGCAGCCACACCTCCTGCATTGACAATCAGCTGTGAAAGCTGAAAGGAAAGGAAAAGGCCCAGATAGCACAAAATGGTCTTTAAATATGATTTGGCCACTTTATATAGGACTTCAAAATACCGGGTAAAATTGAAATACCATTCAAAGAGATTACTGTCATTTATTAAGGAAATGTTCAAGTATAATAATCCCATTATTTCAAAAGCTCAACTATTTATAGTAGAAAAGCTTGTTCTGTGGTTTAAAAAAATTACACAACTTTTATCCCTCTTGTAATGAATTTCAAAATTCCTCACGTAGACTCTAAGCTGAGGGCTAATTCACACCTGGCTAACTACAGAAGTGCCCAATCCCAACGTCTTAGTATAAAGATGAATCAATGTCCAAAGACATCAGACTTAACGTCTGGCTAATTACCCCACACACTATCGGTGATTACTAGCTGGGTTCTTCCATTCTTGAAAAGTCTCAACTACATCTAGATGTTGGGTAAAACAAGAGTGAGGATTTTAACATGTAATGAAATGAAAACAGATTAGTCAAAATACACACAGGAAAAGACGTCTCAACCTCAAAATCGACACAGGCGTGCTTTGCCTCTCTTTTACATCTAACAACTCAGAGCAGAAAATCATATTACAGCAGCCAGCTATCAGAGTGTCACAGTAGGCCAGGAGCCTCTGTGGCCTGTCCCAGCCTACAGATGCAGTATCCTTCCCACTGCTGCCAGCTGCCAGAAAATGATAAGGACGACAGGGGTTCAGAGTCCCCACAATCTAGAAATGGAAAGCTAGCAATGATTAGAAACTGGATTTCAAACTCGTATGTCATTAATACAATTCAGTGGTTCTCAAATGGAGGTGATTTTGTACCCTAGAGAACGTCTGACAATGTGTGGAGTCGGTTTTATTGCCACGATTTGTGGGGGAGGGGCAGTGACGCCATCAAGTGGGCAGAGCCCAGGAACCCGGGTGAACAGACACTCTACCACGTGCAGACAGACACATCATCCAAAATGTCTGCGGGGCTGAGGGTGTGGAGCAATGGCCTAGTTAGAGGGCCTGGAGCAAGCCTCAGACCTCATCAACAAATTGGCGTTCTATTTAAAAAACTGGAACTAAGTGTAACTCCCCCCCCCCCCCCGGACTGCTTTGTTTGTTTGTCTTTACCTCGGGTGTGTGCTTTGCGATCTCTCTAATTAAAGTGCACGCGTTTTTCTTGACATATTCATCTTTGTCCTTCAGACAGGTAAGGACCACCGGGAAAATCTCCGCTTCAACGACCATCTCTGCCAGGTCCACAGAGTGCTTTGCAATGTGGCTGAGAGCTGAAAGGACCTGGTGCTGATAAGCAGAAACACAGGTGAGTAAAACAAAGCACTATATAGAGTCCACTCACCCACCTCGGTGTTCAGATGTGGCGTAAACAGCTTTATAATATTCGAATTTCTTCATGAGAAAAAAAGAGCTGCATAGATATTTAGCACAATCTAAGATTTCTGAGCATTGAGACTTTCACATATTAGTCACAAACTCAAATTTTTAGATTTCCCCAGTAATTCTCTATTGATTACTTTAAGACCTTTTACAGGTAATTAAAATGTGGGACCTTTAGGTAAAAAAAAAAAAAAAATCACTTCTTAATTACACAGTACACATAATTTATGATATGTGTGGTGTGTAATACAATAACAAGCTGAATTAATGTCTTTATCACATGATATTGATACCATCTCAAAGAAATTCCCATCACTTAGCTAATATTAACAATTAATGTATGTGTGTGTTAGTTGTATAATTGGTGAATTTAAAAAGCTAACAGAGGACTAATAAATGTGAAAATTTCATAAGAAATTCAGATATTCTAGTGGTGGGCTAGAAAATCTTTAGGTCTTTATACTAGTCAAAGGCTCTCCTAATTAGTTATTTTGGTCAGGCCAATGCCTTATTTTAGTTGTTAATGTTAATACTAATGCTACCTGGAGTCTTCAGTATTGCACATAGATTTCCAAATAACCTCTTAAATGTGACACTCAAAGCATTATTTCCATGTCTTAAAAGACCCAAGACACGATATATTTGTATCTGCTTTCAACGGTATTTGCTAATTGTTTTCCTCTGTAACATTCGTCTGTACACATCTTCATGTTCTTGGATTGTAAGAACCCTGGCTGTCTGTTGTCTCTTGACCTCCGTTTTAAATACCTTCAATTTTTCATCAGGGTTGAGGATCATCTGGGCTAAGTGAGCAATAGCTCCGACATCCACCACCGTCTGTGCTAACTCTGGAGAATGCTTTGAAATGTCACTGAGGGCCGAGGCAGCAATCCTTTTCAAAGCAATTTCTGGCTCCTGGATACAGAGCACTAAAAGAGGAACGGCTCCCGCATCCACCACAGCTTGTGACAGTTCTGTGGGTCCAAGAAAAGTAATTAAGTGAGTATGGGTGACTGACCCTTGTGCAAGCCATCTTTCACCCTGACAGATAGAGCAAAGAAAAGAGGGAGGGCGCACTCCACTCCCCGACATCTGCATTTCAAATCAGCCTTTCTGGTTTCATAAACCATGTGGACCAATCCCGAGCTGAAAAGAACACAGGTCAATAGATGGACCTCCATTTACATGAACACATTTGAGGTAGATTAGGCTGAAATGGCTTGTTATCCTTTTTTTTTTTTTTTTTTTTTTTTTTTTTTTTTAAGAGAGTAAGCAGATGTCAGCTGTTTAAGCTCTGGCAATTCTGCACTTCTCAATAGGCAAACGTTTTATGCATGGTTTACAATAACAGAGAAAATTAAAGTACCAAAAATTTACCAACCACACTAATTAGGCAGTATTTTGTTCTATTTACATGAGTAAACATTAGCATGAATCATGGACCCATAATGTCGATTTTTAAATTCCTTTCATTTTCTAATACTTCAAAAAGATTTTTTAAAATATTTTATACAAAAAAATTTTATACAAAGTAAAAGACTGTCTTTTCATTGTATGCTAAAACACTTTAAAAATGAGGTTTAAAATTTATCAACATACTTTTATATATAAGTATTAATATAGATAATTTAGATATATCTATATCTATATAGATAATATAGATAATTTAGATAAAGAAATAAATTTATATTACCATGTTATACAGAGGGCAAACAAATATCTTTTGAATATGCATATTGATTTACTTGTATGTCCAAAAAAACAGCTATAAAATAATAATTTTACATTTCAGAGAATGAAAGACGTTGGAGCAGACCCTTATAGTACACATGCAGTAAATGCCATTTGAGAAGCAGGAAGCTCTGTCCAGTAACACATTCTACTCCTGATGCATGTGTGGTCCCATGGAGTCACACACACCATTTCTCCAATTTCTTCCTCCCTCCCAAATTACATCTGTATTTCCCCATATTTCTATTGCCTTAGATATAAATAAATGTCTTAATTGTCGAGCTAAAATAGCTATTTACCATGTCACTTTAGTCTTTAATTTGAAGAAAATACTTAATTTTTCAAAAGATTGGTAATACTACATTTTCTATTGTTAGCAAATACAGGTTAGTGTCTATAATTTGTTTTCCTCAAATTATCATAATTGAAGTCTCAATAATATACAAACATTTTATTCATTCTTTCATTAAACAAGTATTAATGGAAGGTTATCATGTACCAGGGTCATTAAGTTCTGGAGCCTGTGACACACTTCTACAAATTAACACTACATTCATTAGCAAATGTTTGAATTTAAAAAAAAAAATCTGGTGTGTAATATGATATAAAAGTGAAGTTTAGCTGCCATCTCAAAAACCTGGGGAAATAAGAGGGATTTTTGGTTTTTGTTTTGTTTTGTTTTGTTTTTTTTACAAACGTAATATCAGAAAGACTTGGGTACCACACAACAATGTAGCAGGTCCCTCAGAAGTATCTGCTGCGCCATCCACCGGAAGATGGCCAGGACAGCAGGCACAGAAGGCAATCCCAGTTTCTCTCTCTCTCTCTCTCTCTCTCTCACACACACACACACACACACACACACACACACATACACACTCAAGGGAAAGAGAAGAGATACAAAGTTCAGTGTGTGCCGTTTCTAAATTCAACGCTCAAATTTCCTGTTAATTAACAGGCTCCTGAGAGATTCAAACCAACCCAAATCATACAGGTGTTATGTGGTAATATCAGTTTTATATGTGCCCATTGGAATGTAAAGGACAAGATAGTAAATACTGTCAACTTGACACCCAGGAGGCAGACCTCCAGGCACACTTGTGAGGGACTGTGTAGATTAAGGTTAGCCTCTAAGAGTGTCTGAGAAGGATTGTCTGATAAGTTAATTGATGTGGGGAGACCTATTGTGGACAATACCATTCTCTGAGCCGGGACCCTGGGCTCTGTAAGACTGAGACTGCAAACTGAGCACTACCATGGATGACTTCATTCATTCCTCTCTGCTCTTGACTATGGATGCAACATGACCAGTTCTTTCAAGTTCCTCCCACTGTGATGTCCCTGCCCTGACGGGCTGAAACTTGGAATTGTGACAAATCCTGTCTCCCTCACAGCATTTTTCACAGCTGCAGGAAAGAAAGTGAGACAATTGGCCAAACATTTATCTACAGAAAGTAGAAAGATGAATTCACTTCAGGGCTTTCACTCTCATACAGTTTCCAGGAGTAAAGAGCACACAGTGAACTTCAACTCTTTAAAGGAAATATTAAAGCATCTCCAGCTAAATAAATAAGTCATTAATAACAAAAACTTACGGTTCTTTCTCTAAGACACCTATTTTATAATATGCATATATTTTCTCATGGACTGGATGCTGGAGTAACAAATGCTCCACCCCCCAAATGCTGCACCATTAATAATAAAACACACGTCCTGAAATGCTACCTGGCTCCACCCTATGCTGCTCTGCAACAGAGCAGTGTTGTTAGGTGTCAGGAGGCTGGGAGCATCCCTGGTAAAAGATTTGCAATACGGTGATAAAATTTCCAAGGACCTGCACTAGGCCCAGCGACTCTGTGCTTAGATCCTCCCATCCTTTACATCAGTAAATGTATATGGTCCAACGATGCTGGGATCTGCCCTTGAATGCCACATGGTGTTCCTTAGAAATAATATGACCTATGACCTTCACACCTGCAGTCTCTATTAGCTGTTCTTCCCCAGGTGAGGACACATTAGCCTGGGAATGTGGTACACATCCTGCCTTCAACCCCACTCTCTTTTCAATGGTGTCTCTCCCTTCTTTTCTCAATTACTGCTTCCTAGTGTGTCAAGCTAGTGACCACTTGTGTATACCCAGCATACTTGTCAGTGAGGCCGTGGGCTTGGGAGTCCATCTTGACCAAAAGGACCTAAGCTGAAGTCTACTTGAGTCTTTATAAAGAGCTTTTCTGCAATAGACTAAGATTCACAATAGCAAACAGTGCTATTTTTTCACCGGGTATGGGCATGTCTGCAAATGACATCTGGCACGCTTACCCCCATCTTGTTGAAGACATCATCAATATTTTGAAGATGGCTGAGTACAAAAATGAAAAACATCTGGGTCCTCCATGACACTGTTCAGCTTGGAACTGCCATGACTCTGAACTTTATGTCACCTGACATAATTTTTTTTTAAAAGTTCTTATTGTTTAAGTCACTATGGTCAATATTCTGTAACCTACAGCTAGAAACACGCAGATACAATTCTTTTCTGTCCTGTGCTTGCTGTATGTCCATATGTCCACATCTTCCTTCACTTGCTAAGGATTCAGAGTGTGCTTCCTGCTGGCTGGAAACTTGGCTAGACTTGGAGGAAGTAAACAGAGTAAAAGTGTGTTCTAGACTAGAACTGGATCCAGGTGACTGCAGGAACAGACTTCACAGGCACAGAGCAGAACCAGGCCTTGGTCTGTGGTGCATTCCAGGAAATGTGTGCAGGGGCTTCATTCCAGGAAGTGCTTCCCACCTGCTGCCTTCTCCCCCCCCCCCCCCTTTGCTTTTCTACTCTACACAAAGGGCAACAGGAACCGAACATCCAGAAAATTCTGCACATCTAAAACTTCTCCTAAGAAAAATCTCGGGGAGCTGGCTATTTTGGTGTCTGGGGGGGGGGGGGAATGTTTTGCCTGCACTTAGGTCAGTGCACGGTAACCATGCCCAGTGCCCACAGAGGCCAGAAGAGGGTGTCAGATCCCTTGAGACTGGAGTCACCAATGGTTGTGAGCCACCATGTGGTTGCTAGGACTCAAACCCAAGTCCTCTAGAAGAGCAGTCAGTGCTCTTAACCACTGAGCCCTCTCTCCGCAGGGAGCTCATTTTAAAACTGTTTAGAAGCCAGCTTTTGGATGTTCAATTAACATGCTTATGAAAGCAATGATTGGTATGTACACAGATACTCACCGAAAGCTGTTTCAAAAATAAATAGAGTAGGTCAGGTGTGGTGGTGCACGCCTTTAACCCCAGCACTCAGGAGGCAGACGCAGGCAAGTTCTGTGAAGTCCATGCTAGCCTGGTCTACACAGTGAGTTCCAGGTCAATCAGGGCTACATAATAGGACTTTGTCTCAAAAATCAATTATTTTTTTAAGTGTAGCTAAGAAACTTGTCTTCAGTACTTGAAAATATCTTAGCCTCATTTTAAATTTTAAACTAATCTTCAAAATTAATTTATAAGCATCTTTTATTATATAATAACATGTGACATAATCTTGCACTGTTCAACAGATTAAAAGTGTATTTAACTATGTTTCAAAAGTACATGGGAGGCTTGGTGTGGTTGTGCATTCCGTGGTATGGTTGTGTAATGCAGAATTTGGAAGGGTAGGTATGACAGTCTAAAGTCTTCCTCAGCTCCATAGCAAGTTTAAGACCGGCCTAGGCTACATGAAATCCTGCTTATTGCCATTTTATACATAACAGCGAGGAAATAGAAGCAGCTTAGAAGTCCATCACCTGATGAATGGATAATGAAAATATGACATATAAAATGTAATTTTATTAAATTTTCAGGTTAATGTATGAAATTGGAAAAAACATATTCAGTAAAGTAACCCAGACATATAAAAACAAACCCCTCCCACCAGGCCTGGTGGGACATACCTTTAATCCTAGCACTTGGGAGGCAGTAGCAAGTGAACCTCTGAGTATGAAGCCAGCCTGGTCTACATAGTGAGTTCCAGGCCAGCCAGAGTTACATAGAGAGACCCTGTCTCAAAAACAAAACAAAACAAAACAAAAAACAAACACCTTATGTTCTCCTTCATACACGGACTGTCTTAGTTGGGGTTACTATTGCTCTGAAGAAACACCATGATCAAAGCAACTTGGGAAGGAAAGGGTTTATTTGGCTCACACTTCCATGTCACTGTTCATCAATGAAGGAAGTCGGGACAGGAACTCAAACAGGGCAGGAACCTGGAGGCAGGAGCTGATGCAGAGGCCATGGAGGAGTTTTGTACTTAATGGTTTGCTCAGCCCGCTTTCTTATAGAACCCAGGACCACCAGCCCAGGGATAGCACCACCCACAATGGGCTGGGCCCTCCCCCATCAATCACTAATTAAGAAAATGCCCTATAGCTGAATCTTATGAAGGCATTTTCTCAGTTGAGGTTCCCTCCTTTCAGATGACTCTAGTTGTGTCAAGTTGACGTAACAGCAGTCAGCACAGGACCCTCATTTCAAATCTTTAATGGTGTGTGTTTAACTTAGAAAGAGGCTGTTCTTCCCTGACAGCCTTCATGAACCAGAAGATGCTCTCTCTGAAGGCAGCTGTCGGGGAAAGGGCATCAGAGGTCTGACTTACCCATCTGTGAACCACTGGGCTTTGCCCTAAGCCCTCAATCTTACTTCTTAATTGTGCATTAAGAAGTTGTCTGTTAAGATCAAAGTGAGTGAAGTCAAGCCTGCAGGGCCTAGGAAAGAAACTAAATAAAGCCTGAAGTAGTAAGGCAAACAGGACCCTTCGGAGAAGGGGAAGGCCTCTATCTACAACAGACAGCAGTTCCCAGCTGGAGCCCTGTGTGGCCGTGTTGGAGTCCAGGCATGCTGTTGTTAGAGCCTTCGCAAACGTGAAGCTCCCTGGCCTTTAAGGGCTGGCAACTTTCTTTTTGAAAAGAACTCTGTGTGAGCCAACATAGTGCGGGCCAAATCAAACACGTCCACCTGGGAGCCGGCTTCCAACCCAACCACCGGTGTACAGCCTCGGGCTGAACTCTAATGCCTTCTTAAAGGACCTGCGCAGGGGCTCTCTTGATATGGAACGCGGTGCTCTTTCTCCCTTGCGTTCTTACAGGCATGGTCAGGGCTCTCATAGAGGAAGGCCCTCTACTGTGCGGACGGAAGGGAAAATGGCCAACACGACGAAGGGGCGGGGCTCCCATAACACAGATGCGGCTGCTGCTTCTGCTCATAACCATAGAGGAGAATGTGAGCAAGAGTTAGTGACTCTGGGGACTCATACACGGTACACCAAAAGAAGAGGCCTTCCAAAATGAAAAAAAAAAAACCAAAAACAAAAAAAAAGCGTGTGTTCTAGCATACAAATTCAGCAATTCCTCTGGAAACCTAATTTCTTTAACTTTACTTATTTTTGTTTAATTTCTAAGCCCTGCAAAGTTATATTTCAACCTGTTTCCTTATAAAAATACAAGAAGTCATAATCCAGTTCCTTATGCCCTATTTCGGTTTAAAAATCGGCTGGCTGGTTTTTGCTTTAGTCATAAAAATAAACTACACCGCTGTATCACTTCTAAACTTCCCTTTATTTGTTTGTTTATTCTGAGACAGGCTAGTGGCCTCAATCTCATTATGTTGTTGAGGGTGACCTTCAATTTCTGATTCTCCTGCTTGGGTCTGGGGAGTGTCAGGATTGCATGTCACTTTACACAGAGCTGGAGGTCCACACTCTGCATGTGCTAGGCAAGCATTCTACTAACCGAACTACATCCCCAGCCCAATTAAAACTTTAAAAAAGATATAGAAACACATTGAGAACATCATCTTACATTAATAATAATCTGACATCCCATTCAACCAGTTGCTCATAATTAGGTGAAACTACAATTAAAAAACAAACGAACAAGCTTCAGTCCCAAAGCTTCAGTATGGATTTAACAACAGCCCTTCCAAAGCAAAGCAAAATTCATTTAGTTTTGGTCTAGGCCAGCTGCTTACCATTGGTTTGGTTATCTACTACTGTGTAATAAATCACACCAAACTTAGAAACCTAAAGCAGTTACTTCCTAGTGGTCTCTGTTGGACAGAAATGAGGAAATGGCTTAGCCAAGGGTCTCAGGTCTTTCACCAGGCTACAATCAAGGGGTCAGTCTGGGCTGGGTGGCTGCTCTAGTCATCTGAAATGCACTTCAAGTGTTCTCGTGAGTCTCGGGAGAAACCTGCGCTTTCCAGTATGTGGACTTCCCGATAGGCCCCGGAGGGTGTGTCTAATGAGTGATCCAGAACACACGATCCAGCACAAACCCTGCAGTCTGTCCGAACCAAACTTGGAAGTTACAAGACATCGCTTCTGTTCGGGGAAGGGACCACACAGGATGTGCGCAGTAGGAAGCAGACATCACTGGGCTGGCTCCCACAGTACCCTGTTCTTCACCAACACAGCTGAAAGATGCAACATCCATAGCCAAAAATCCCTCGATTTGGCTATAATTTTGAGCTGATTGCTTGACATTTCAATTTGCAGAGAGAAATGAGAAAAGCATGGAGAGGAAATTTCCGTGTATTATGAAAATGCTTCATGTGATTTTTTTCTTTCTCCTCCCACATACAATTGTCATTGTCTTTCCCTCATCCCCATTTCACAAACCTCTACTAGATGCTCATAGCCCTTGATCTAGCCCTAACATATGAATTGAATGGTAGATTTAGGGGGTAACATATACATACATTTGTTTCCAAGGCAAAATGATTCTGGCGCCTTTAAAAACTCAAGTGAGTCAAACAGGCCACTGATCTGCAGATAATGGGGCTTTAGACAGAAATTACAGCCAGCTGGTTGGACAGAGCAGGCAGCGCTTCCACAGGCTTCTATGAAAAGAGGCTCAAAGATGTGGGAAAGTCAAGAAATGGAGACCAAGGAACAGAAAGCAAAGACAATGAAACCTGGCTCTGGCCTGAGTGACAGCGGGTAGGAGGAGCTTGAAAGCATCCTGAGCCCACCCCAGCTCCCACCTTAGGCTCTGACTCTCCACAGCTGAGATCCAGCAAAGCCAAGCTACTGAGCAGGTCTACAGTGCCTCAGCAAAAAAGAAACCAACCCAGTGAAGTAAGTGGACCCGGAGCTTTACAAACTATGTGTTTCCTATCTAGAAACCTTCTTATGTCTTTCACTTGCTTGGTAGTGCTTTGCACCCATAGTTGGGATTTCACTTAGCCTACAATGTTAAAAACAAGAATCCTCCTGCCAGGAAAGCCACCGTTTGTTACTCAGACTTTACTGGTATCCCTTTTGCTTCAGCCCAGTGCTAGGTAAGGTCCCTGCCTTCTAGAAACTCAGTAGGATGGAGAAGGCTGTCCAGCCCAAGGTCACAAAGTTCTGATGGAATTCTCTATGGAAACAGGCCAAGGAGGGAGGCCCCTGAAAGGCAAACAAAAATAAGACCTTGGAGATTAAAAGGTCACACCAGATGCCAGGTATGATGGCGCACACCTTTGATCTCAGCGTGCAGGAGGCAGAGGCAGGGGGATCTTTGTGTGTTCAAGGTCTGACTAGTCTGCAATTAGTGCCAAGACTACACAGAGAGACCCTATCTTAGAACAAACAACAACAAAGTCACACCAGGCTCTTAGAAAAGGTCTCTGTTCACGAGTTTCTGCTGTGCCTCCCTCCCCTGAGTGACTCCTGGAAGTCTCCTGGGCTTCACCGTCTATTTTTAATTCTGGAAGTGGATCTAACCTAACATTTTTTAAAAGACTTATCTTCTTAAGTGTGTGTGCAGGTATCTGTGTGGGTAAGTGTTAAGTGAATCCATGAGAGTTTGTCAAAGGGTATCAAGGGTTTATTGAGATATAAGATGGGGAGAGATACACTCTCGGATACAAAGTAAACAACCATAGCTCTCCTCTGTTCTGCCCGGGGTGAACGGAACTAGCCATCCAGTCTCCGACCGCCGAGAGAGAGAGAGAGAGAGAGAGAGAGAGAGAGAGAGAGAGAGAGAGAGAGAGCCCACCCCCTCCTCAGTTTTAAGCAGTCATCTACCCAGAAAAAAACCACACCTCTATCTACGTTTTTGGTGGAGCAAATTCCCACAAGTGCAGGTAAGTGCAGGTGCCCATGGAGTTACAGCGGGTGTCATCCCTGGAGCTGGGGTTACAGTGGGTGTGAGCCACCTGACACTGGCATTAGGAGCTGAACAGAGGTCCTCTGCAAGAGCAGGATGTGCTCTTAACCACTGAGCCATCTCTCCAGCTCCTTGCCTAGCATTTTTAATGTTTCTGAAATCACATTGGGTAAACATTGCCATTATTTCCTCAGCCAGTATAATAGTACTTGGCTCTAAGGAAAATTAATTTTAAAAAATGCAGGAATAATGGGCTTTTATAATATTAAGTGAGGTCATACAATCTGAGAAATGGTGTGGAACTTAGGCAATAATATATGTACATATGTAAATAAATGTACATGTAGGCACGATATAACATATAGAAAAGGAGAGAAGAAAGGCTAAATGTGAATGGTGAGGAAGGACAGAACGTGGGTTATGAAAAAGGATATAAAGCTAACCATTTTTCTAGTTCTGATTCCATCACAAATTTTTTGTTTGAAGAGGTAGATAAGAGCTAAGATATATTTGATACTTAAAGTGTAAAAAAAAATTCTCTGTGTAGGGTTTCTCTGTGTAGCCTTGGCTGTCTTGGAACTCACTCAGTAGACCAGGCTGGCTTAGAACTCAGAGATCTGCCTGCCTCCCAAGTGCTAGGATTAAAGGCCCGAGTTCTTAATAACAACAACAAAATAAAAATAAAAAACAAACAACAAAAATTACAAGAATTTAGAAATGTAAGAAAATCACAGTTATCAGCATGCACACTAATGACTAGCAAAGTAACTGCCCAGTGGAACACGGTTCTAACTAGAACGACATTTTAACACACTTGGCCTCTGCTCCCCCAAAACACACAAGAGAGGTTTGTTTTCCACTTTCCCTAACACCTGGGTCATCAGAAAGGAATCTGGGGAAATAAGTGTCATATATTTGGTAAAATATATATAAAATCTCATGACCCTCTAAGACTCATTTTCCTTGGTGTACTACAAGCACTCCAAGATTAAATAAATATATATATTAAAATAGAAAGCAAAAATGTTACAGAAATCGGCATTATTGTCTGCAGTCACCAGTCTGCGGGGCTTTGTTCTTGTTGTTGAGATGGGGGTTCACTCTGTTGCTTGGGCTGTTCTCAAACTCACCGGATGACCCCCCACCTCCCCAGTTCCTGAGACAGTATAAGTGGCTGCTTATCTATTCTTACACGATTAGTACAACATCACTAATACTTGTCTTCAATACTGATCATTAAAATTTGCACTTTTAAAAGTTGATTACTTCAAAAATTGTTAAGTAGATTTAGGCAGTTTCTTCATAAGTAAGTATGTGGTTTTAAAATTGATTGTCGCCTCCTAGGCCATTCTACCCTCTTTGTGCCACTGATATTTGCACATTGAGGGAGATGAATATTTATAAAAATTCTAAATTTTAAAGCCTTCTCCTTTCTCATTTCATTATTCTACATATTTAAGATTCCTTCCACATGCTACTCTAAAGAGCAGCTGTAAAGTAGCAAATGTTTGTGTGGTGTCCACAGTGGCCAGGCCTGAGAGGAAGGCCCCAGGCCGCAGAAGCTCCATCTCAGGGCTGAGCTGCACATAAATCAGGCCTGAAGAGGAAGAGCGCACATGTGGAAGCCAGGCCCTGGCAATCAGAGGCAGAGGAGTCTGACGTCATGAGGAGCTCGACCTGAAAGGACAGTCTTTCCTCACACAGAGGAGGGGCTGAGAAGCTGCTGGTTGTCCGAGTCCCATCGGAAGCCGCTGCTGACAGAGACCCCTTCCTCGGCTTGCCCCTGGCACAGAATCAGGCTTAAGTTGTACACTATCTGGTCAAATGTACTCCTCACTCGCCTTGAGTCCAACCACAGCTTACTACCAAAAGACAGCCTGGCTTTTAACTAAAGCTCTCAACACCTGACACTTGTTTTTGAGCCCAGGCGTAGAGAGGTTCCCTCAAAAGCCCAAGCTGTTTCTCGCCTTTCCTTCAGTTTGAGCTTTTATTTAGGCTGCCCATGGCACTGAGAGGTTCAGCTTGGGAGGCTGGGGACAGGGCTCCTCTCTGTGCCCGCTGCCCATTGCCCAGGGGCTACAATCCCACAGTCCTTTTTACCTCATCCCTCATGCTTCTGGTCAGACACTTACCTCCAAAAGCAAGACCAGGCCCTGAAAATCAAGGCAGACTTGTTAAGTAACTGACCTGTTTGCAAAGTGGGAAAGATTAGGAAGGAAGGAAAAAAGACTATTCTAAAAAAAAGGGCTAACCTCCGACCTCCAGTCTTCTCCTCTTGCCCTTAAGTATACTTCCTTTGGCATTTCACTTAAGGTCTAAAACATTTTAAACCATCGAGTGCCTTAGCGTGGATAGTAAGAAAAGGACAATGAATGGATATTTTCAAGTAATCTTGATAAATTCCACTTTTAGGGAGATTGGGAAATAAACCAGTTATTTGGGGGTAAATATTCACTGTCTTTGATTTGGCTGTTCCTGGTGACTTCTGTGGAACTGGACAGTAGTTCCTTTTCCTTCTGAGAAATTGAGACAGTAATCTCTTTGAGGAGTATCTGGGCCCTAGGCCCCTAACTTCTCTGAAATATTAAGTTAGAGTGGGAGTTCTACACGGGATCTAGGACATGGAAAGAAAGTGGAATGTGATCCCTAAGTGGGATCCTGCTTGTGAACTACAGTAATATCTCCCAGATGGGGCAAAAAAGGAAGCCAGGCAGGACATCCATGGCACATGCCCACCAGTGTGTGCCTGCTCCGCAGAGCTTCTCTGTGCTCGTCAGACTGGCTCACCACATTGTGGACCAGTCCTCTGACTTATCAGAACCCACCAGATCCAATTGGGAAGCTTTTGACTTCTGACTGAAAACACCGAGTTCTCTCAACATGGTATATGACAGGCCGACAACTTATGAACTCCAGACACTATGGGATGGAAATTAACTTGAATATGAATCTTTCTAAACACGACAAGAGTGTTCTTTTCTAACTTAAGTTTCCCGCCGCCCTATTTCTATTCTGTTGCTAGTGCTGTCCCCATTTTAAGACCCAAATTCAATCTGAGGGAGCCTCGGCCTGCTTCTGCGGGTTTCCTCCAGTACTGCCAGGAAGTGGTCAGCCCAGCTCTACGTGCAGCGGCTAACACGGACTTGGAATAGACAGATTTAGAGCCCGACTCTGATGCCACCATTCACATCATCCCAGACCTCTTCTGTAAGTCACACTTTTCTCTTCAGACAGGGAGAGAAACACCTCAGGGCAGCTGCAAGCAACCTGAGATAACGGAGCAGAACTGCAGGGCAGAGGCAGCCTCGGCAGGACGGCTCTCCACCCAGCAGCGGCCCTTCTCCACACACTGGAAAATCTAGACGCGAAAAGAGGCATCTTTAATCTACCAGCTTGGTAATGCAACACGCATTTTATAATCTACATCCATAGGAAAGCTCATTTTACAGTACTGTAACCATAATATGCCACTTTCTCCTTTTTAGTATTTAATTACTTTTCCTCGTTAACATGTAAGGACTCTAATTACCTTTTACTTTGTTGCATGAGATTTCATTAAATGGATTACTATAATTTAACCATTCAAGTTCTGTCAAATATTTGAGGCATTTGGTACTATAAATAGTGTTATAATAACATTTCCACAAATACAGCTTTTCCCTTCTGTGACAGACAGCCTTTCTTCAGGACTCATTTCCAAAGCAGGTGTTTGGGGTGAGCCTGAGTTCTCCCATGACTTCCACTAATTTTGACAAACTACTTTCCATTAGTTTGTACAATTTGAACTTCCTCCTCCAACCTCATAAATGTCATTCTGTTTTACTTTACTTTTTTTTAAGATTCAAGCTTTACTATGTCGCATAGGGTGGCCTCAGACTTTCATTCTTCCATCCTCCATACCTGACTAAAAACCAACAGTGTTATAATGTCCTTCCCAGTATTTCACACTGACATCAGCATCTTGTGTTCACCAGGTACATGCCACGCACTGACTGGAGCTCTTGGCTTCTAATTTCACCGCCCTCATTACAAACCTGGAAAATAACTGTTAGCTCCCCTCTGTTCAGATGAGGGTGTTAAAGTTCAGAAGTTCCCAAGCTGCGGCTGAGGTCACACAGCAGCGAAGTGTACTAGACTGGAATTCAGACCCTACCCCGTGGCTGTCCTGCCCTGTGCCTCCTCCCCATCAGCAGATGGCGGCTATCCCGTTTGAATGTGCGGTTTGCTGATTCCCAGCAAAGCTCATCGTTCTCAGATGCCATTCGTCATTTGTTCTTTAGCAACTTCTACAGAGAGATGGAGTGAGTCCGTCCCCACACATCATTTACCCATCACGTGTCTGCACAGCCTTCTCCCAGAAGACCCCCTCCCATCTTGTTGATTGCACCAAGATGTCAGTTTACAGAAGAACATTGCCTTACTTTCTTCCTCCTCCTTCCTGCTAACATAAGGGAACAAAATGTTTTCTATAACTTTATATCATTTTTTCACATCATTCATTCATGTGATTTGGCTCTTTGATTGGCTTGGAATGTCCTGTCATGAGTGACAATGAGCTCAGGTGATAACAAGCCACAAAAACATCATTATTTGTCCAGTTACCAAGAATATATTTATCTGGTTGGTTGGCTGAACTTTTTTTTTGTTTTGTTTTGTTTTTTTTTTTCTTTTTTTCTTTTTTTGGTTTTTCGAGACAGGGTTTCTCTGTGTAGCTTTGCGCCTTTCCTGGAACTCACTTGGTAGCCCAGGCTGGCCTCGAACTCACAGAGATCCGCCTGCCTCTGCCTCCCGAGTGCTGGGATTAAAGGCGTGCGCCACCACCACCCGGCTGTTTTGTTTTGTTTTATCTGGCTTGGTTTGGTTTGGTTTCGAGACAGTGTCTTGCTGTGTAACCCAGGTTTGTTGAACTTACTTTGGATCTTCCTGCCTCTGTTTCTTGCTGGGATTACAAGCATGTACCATTGCCAATCCCGCTCTGCCCTACCACCCATCTCCTTCAAATTTCCCTTCTGTTGGGACTCAAATGTGGAAGTGTTTTGTAAATATTTGATCCAAACAGTATGGTTAGCCTTTGAGACTGCTCTTTCATGATATCCAGCAACACCTTTAAAACTCCATCGATTTACTAAACAAAGCTGTTTTTTATCTAATAAATCTAAACTTGAGTCACCCAATTTTCAAACACACCCCAGTACCTGCATTATGCCTTGCAATATATGCAAGTGCCCAGGCTGCAGCTTCCTTGACTCCAGGGTCAAAATCTTCCAAGCATATCACCAGAGAGTCCAGGGCACCACAGTCAACTGTGGCCTGTGCCAGCTGAGGAGAGTGTTTACCAACTGCTCGCAGCACAAAGGCAGCTGCTTTCTTGTAGACACACTACAGGGAAAAGAGAACAAACCCAGAATCTAAAATAGCCTGAAAGCAACACAGAACATGGCATTAACGTAAAGCACAGTGCCTCTGAACGCAAACAATGCAAACAGCTGATTCTTTGATATCCCCCATTGCTTCTGTTCAGTAACTAACCTGGAGGAGAGGCAAGGTTTAAATTATGCTACAAATGTTTTACTCTGAAGCATGCATTTGGAAATTGCATAAAATCAAATACAAACATGGCACTTTCTGCAAATTCATAAAATAATGGGATTTCTGTATCTACTTGATACTGAAAGGTTCTGCTCGGCTCCTGGGAACTCTAGAATGTTTCTGTCCACTGACCACCTCTTTTCCTTTACTTCCTCTCAACCTCCAAGCACAGCAAGCTCTCCTGACCTCAGCAAATCATCCTGAATAACAGCTATGCTCCAAGATACACCTAGCAATCACAGGCATTAAGGTAAAACATTCACACTTCTAAAACTTCTCCTGCTTAAAAAAGAAAAAGAAAAAGAAGATAGACAATAGAAGATCTTATTTTTCTATCCTAGAAAGGCTTTTTTTAAAGATAAAAAACAAGCCAGCCATTGTGTGACTTGTGAATGCTGCTTCATATGTATAGTACGCCCTGTATATAAATTTCATTTGGCTAGGGAATAAAAAACTGAAAGTGAAACATAGAAGTAACACGTTTCTCTCCATTTGCTAAAAGGTTACACATGCAGGAAATAGTTGGCTACCACACAGTTATTATGTGACTAAAATAATATAGAGATGATCTCATAATTCTCTGTTGGTTTCATCAGAGAATTATTTGTTTTTTAAGATAAGGTCTCACTGTGTGCACTGGGCTGACCCGGAATATACCACATAGCTGACGCTGGTCTTGAACTCATAGAGATCTGCCTGCCTCTACCTCCTGAGTGCTGACATTAAAGGTGTGCACTACCGTGTTCAGCTGATCTCACTATCCTTATTAATATAAAACCCAATTAATGTCCCACTTGACATTGCCAGTTTTGAGTTCTTTATACTAGCTATTGTCTTGGTTATTTTTCTATTGCTGTGAAGACACAATGACCAAGGTAACTTATGGAAGAAAGAATTTCATCAAGGGTTCATGATTCTCAAAGGTTATAGTTCATGATCATCAGGGTCAGCAGCAGCAGGGCAGCAGCCAGGCAGGCATGACTCCAGAGCAGCAGCTGAGAGCTCACTTCTGATCCACAGCCAGGAGACAGACAGAAAACTAACTGGAAATGGCTAGCACTGGCTTTTGAAACCTCAAAGCCCACCCCCAGTGACACGCCTCCTCCGACAAGGCCACACCTCCTAATCTTTCCCAAACAGTTCCACCAACTGGGGAAACAAGCATTTATATATGAGCCTAAGATGGCCATTGTCGTTCAAACCAGCACACTGCTAAAGAAGGGACAGCCAACGACCGTCTCTGAAAGATTTCTAGTCACTTAGGCTAAAAACATAAACAATAAAAATAGTAGGAAAAGAAAACATACCAAGTGTATTTTAACAAGTTATATCTTAAACAGTGGCACATGTTAATGTAAAAAATTACTATGCTAGTACTGATGTTTTAATGTGGCATATTTCCTTTTGTTTCTAAAATTATTTCAAAAACCCAGTCTCTACCAATTTATTCAAAATTAAGGTAGACTTTTAAAATAACTTTCTAAAGACTACTTTATTATAATCATAAAAATAATGTTGGCACATTTCTTGTCATTATCTTAAACTAATTTGACTTTTATTCTGTAGAATTACCAACTTATAATGTAAAGTTATCAATAGCTATCTGCTAACTACCAGTGCCTAATTACACTTTCTGATCACTCTCTCCTGTACATTATTAATGTTTCACATTTCACGTTCTTATTCCTATAACCAAAAGAATGGAAAACAAAAAGTAAAATCTTAGGGCCTGACTGACAAATAGGGCGTGGTTTGCAGCCACTGCTTGGTGGCAGAGCCTCATGGGCAATAGTGCCTTGCATCCTTGTTTTTATTGTAGTCAAGTCCCCTCCTCACGTCTCTACTGTCAGACGTCTGTTTACAACTAGTGCACAGTCACTCATACCCGGCAAACTGTCAAGAATTTACACACGGGAGGCAAAAGCATGGAGTCTGCTCTCAAAGGAAAGACTGAATGGTCCAGAGGAAGAAAGCCTGGCAGTCCATGTGGGAGCAGGAACACCCACAGAAAAATGAAATTTCTATAATTCCTCTAAAAGGCATTATAAATAAACTTACAAAATAAAACACATTTCTGTAATTAAGATGTTTTAGTCTGGTAAAATAAATACATCATGATCTTAATTGTGATGCAATCCTAGTGTGTGCAGGTGTCGCTGCTGTCTGGTTCTAGAACATTTTCACCACCCAAGAGTCCTTTACAGGGCCGGGCAGTGGAGGCGCACACCTTTAATCCCAGCACTCAGGAGGCAGAGGCAGGCGGATCTCTGTGAGTTCGAGGCCAGCCTGGTCTACAGAGTGAGATCCAGAACAGCCAGAGTGCTACACAGAGAAACACTGTCTCAAAACTCACTCCCCCAAAAGAATCCTTAAAAGTAAGTAGTCGCTCCTTAGCTTCCCCTCCCTCAGCCTTTGGCACCCAGGAGTCTGTGTCTGCCTTATGGATTTGCATATTCTGTCTATTCATATAAATTCTACTATGCAGTCTTTTGCGTATGGCATCTTTCACTTGGGATAATGATTTAAGAGTCATCCATGGTGTGATACTTATCAGTCCCAGTTCCTTTTTCTGACAGAGCAGCATTCACTGTGTGGGGATGGGGTGGATGGCATTCTGTTTTCTCACTGATCTGTTGATGGACCTGAGCTGCTCTCCTTCCAGACCACTGAGAGCCATGCTGCTCTGAACACTTGTACATGACTTTTGTGAGCATTGCAGTTAGTTCTTTCTGATGCATAGCTAGAAGAATTGCTCGTCCACATCATAAACCCTGGACTCACTGCATACCTGCAGAATTACTTCCCATAGCGATCATGCCATTTCACATTCCTTCCAGCAACAGCCGAGGGTTCATTTCTCCACATCATCACCACACTGCTAATTTTCCTTGAAAATATTTGTCATGCTCATCCTGATAAGTGGGCCACACCATGATAAGTGAAACCACACCATGCCTTTAACTTGTACCTCTTACCAATGCTGCCAAGTTTCTCTTTGTTTGTTCACCATTTGGAGATGTTCTTTTGGGCAAGTATCTATTCAAGTTCTCTGCCCATTCTTCAGTTCTTTTTATCTTTTTGTTAGATAAGTAGGAATCTAGTCTTAACGTCATCAAAAGAAGGTGCATACTGCATTATGATAAACTAAGAGTGAAATGAGTAGTCTAAAACTCTACTTACAGATACCAAATAGTCAGAGAAACATAGAATAACACCAAA
The DNA here is from genome assembly GCF_004664715.2 of Peromyscus leucopus. NCBI lineage: Eukaryota > Metazoa > Chordata > Mammalia > Rodentia > Cricetidae > Peromyscus > Peromyscus leucopus. Next base: position 71,348,188 of record NC_051067.1, on the reverse strand, counting down.
GTGCTCTGTGCGTGCATGTGCGTGCATGCATGTATGTGTGTGTGTGTGTGTGTGTGTGTGTGTGTGTGTGTGTGTGTGTGTGTGTAGACCAGAGGTCAACTTCCGGGGTCATCCTTAGGAAAGTCTTCTGCTCCTTTGAGATAGTGTCCCTCTTTGGCCCAGCTCATCAATTGTGCTAGATTGGCTGGCCAGTGAACCCCAGAGATCCTAATGTTCCTGCCTTTCATCCCCAGTGCTGAGATTAGAAGCATGTGACACTATGTCTGCCATTTGTACATGGATTCTGGAGACTAAACGCGGGTACTGGTGTTAATGGGGCAAGCAGTGTATGGACTGAACTATCTCTCCAGCCCCCAGAGAGTGTTCTGAAAAGAGTTAGAATGCTTGTTTACTCGGAAAAATGCTTTCTCAAACTTTCCATGTGACGCAGTCTCTCCCTCAGGGCTGTCTCTCACTCTTTCCCCTGCATGCAAGGGTTGCTGAAAGCAGCCATGTTCTTTCCCAGGGTGCTAGCCTCTTCCCTGAGGTGGATCCTTGAGCTCTGAAGTGAAGAGAAACGCTGCATATGTCTAATCGCCTGAACTTTTTGCATAGTCCTCTTAAATTAAAAGTAATGAGGGAAAAAAAAAACCCTCATATCAGTCCCAAAGCAAAATTCCCTAAAGATGTTCTCATGCACACATAGGAATCCAAGGTTGTATTAACAGCCTAGTAATTCTAATGCCTTCAAGTTTACAACTGTGCCAAGGTTATCAATTTTTTAAATCCAAGAGAAAAAAAAAAACAAAAGTTTTTTAAAAAGTCTTACATTCTGCTCTGCCAATGAATAGACAAGCTGTGGAAGAATGTCGCCCTTCACGACTGCTTCTGCTAAGTCATCGTTATAATTGGCCAGCCTCCCCAGAGCCAAGGCAGCAGTCTGTTGAATCGTTGGGACCACGTCCAGAAGAAGAGGCCTCAGCAACGACATTATACCTGAGTTAAAGTATGAAAACCAGAACTCAGCAAAATTTTAATTTAAAAAGCAAAACGTGTGATTCAACATATATGCAGTGAAGAAATGAAGGTTTAAGAACAAAACAAAAATCAGTAAATAAACAAACAAAAGTGAGCTAGGCATAGTAGTACACACCTGTATGTAATGCCCTGCTTTCAAAGGCTGAGGCAGAGGAATCATGAGTTCAAAGATCTCTCTCTCTGTCTCTGTCTCTCTCTGTCTCTCTCTCTCACACACACACACTCATGAGTATTCAGTGAAAACTAACTGGATACTTACAGAGGTATCTAACTGGTCAAGACACAAAATCATGCTAGCCACCAAAATTACTAACACAGTGGGGAAATACAGGCTCTGGAGCTGGATGAGAATTCACATTTCTGACTCAGAGGTAAACACCGATGATGTCATCAGGAGGACTGTGGACAAAGGTTAGAGCATCTCGGGCAGAGCCCCCCTGCCCCCATCCACCACCTTTGCCAGTCCTCTCTCTCAAGGATCATTCCAGGTCCTTTGTTCCATTTGGTCTTTTTTTCTGACTGAATTACATTTTATTACAGAAAATGTTTTCAGGCTCTATCTCAGACCTGAGAACCAGGCGAGTCATTGTGCCTGGCCAGTACTCACACTCACAAAAGCACAAGTGGATCTTTAAGCAAATCCTTGTGCTAAGGAAGCATAATGTGTCACTAGCTCTCCCATACTATTTGTGCCAGGGTTGACTACACAATGGCCACGTGGCCATCCTCACCACAGTGAGTCATTTATATGGACCGGGCGCTTCATGCAAAAGCATGCTCTGGGAGCCTTCCTCTTTATCAACTCACCTAACTCTCACGACACACCTAAGAACTTGGCCCTCTCTTTATGTCCATTTCACCAGTGGAGAACTGAAGCTGGGCATGAATAAGTATATTGTCCACAATTAGGAACTAGTGGAGTGAATCTGGAATTCAGACCTTCTCTATTGATAATTAGTGAACAAAGGTGTCCTGGGAACTGAGGAGGCTGGGGAAGGGAACCTAATAACAAATGCTTTATGGTTACCTTACAGGACATTTCAACTCTTCCTACTGACTTTATCTTACTGTCTAAAGCCAGCCAAGTGCCATGTGCTACTTCTGCCTTAATGTCACTACTTAAGTCTAAAGTTACAAGGGATAATGACAGCATTCAAACTGGAGCAAAGTGCCCCTTGATTTCCTAAATGTTATTTACCATACACATTTATTAAATTTCTTATCACTACATCTATTCTTTAAAAATATATCCTGGTGGGGGCCAGCAGCTCGGCAGGTAAAGGCGCCTGCCACCAAGCCTAACTACCTAAGTTCCATCCCCAGGACCCACATGGAGAGAACCAACTACTTCAAGTTGTCCTCTGACCTCCACATGTACCCTGTGGTACATAGACACCCACATACACGTTACACAAAATTAGTAAATAAAAATATAATAGTTTTTATAAAGATATATATGTATTTACATATGTGTTATATATATTCTTGTGATAGACAAACTCGAATATTGCCAAATAGTCTTGTATCATTTTATATTTAGAAATATTTGAAAGAGAAAAAATAGCGTTTACAGTAACACGAAATCAGACCAAAAACAGCACTGCCACATAGCACGAGCTGGAAACAACTGTGCTCGTCAAGATGGATTTGATTATGCAGCCTGTGAGTCTTCCTAGTTTTCCAGTTTCATTTGGTTATTATTTCTGTGTTTTAATTAGCTGGATTGGACCATGCTCTGTAAGACCAAAGCTGCCTGTATGGGAGAGGCTGCCTGCTCACATGTGCTTCGGGATCTGTGCTAACCAGGCCCCGACATTCATGAATGCTGTTTATTCTTTTATCTAGACCTTCTAATACAGAGAGCATCAGAAGTATCACAACAAAAGTTTAAAGCATAGAATAAAGGATTAAAATAGTTACCAAATGCTGACATGGGTTATTTCTGGAAAGATTCTAGATATTAAAAAAATATATATTTCTTTTTAATACTTCAGTATTTGTTCTGTTTTGCTATGATAAAATACAAATGGCAAACTTACCATTCTCATCGTTTTTAAGTATATGATGAGTGTGTTGTCTGATTACAGTGCTATTTAACCATCACCAGCTAAGAACTACCTGTCTCCCATAGCAGCTACACCACAAAGGGCTCAGCATCTCTGCACCCTCCCCATCAGTTAGTCTCCATTTTTCAAAATGGTGGCCATCCTAGTGGGGGTGCATCGGTACTTCACTGTGGCTGGTCTGCATTCCCCCAGCTAAGACTGATGAGCATCTTCTCACGTGCTTACTGGTCACATAGACGTCATTCCTAGAAAAATGTCTATTTAAGTGTTTGGTCCATCTCTTCATTGGGTTGACTTGTCAAATATCATTTGACATATTTATAATAAATATGTGACAGTTTTATTAAAGAGGCCAACAGCATAAACAGTAAAGTATCACAATGAGTGCACCTTTGACTCCACAACCAGAAAGTTGCTTAAAATAGTTTTTTAAGAACCACAACATGGTTTTATGGGTTGTTTTTTTTTTCTTTTTCCAGATGAATCTGGCATTTCTTTTTTTTTTTTTTCTTTTTCTCTTTTTGACATATGTATGTGAAGGCAACAGCTTGTCATCTTTTGAAATATGTAATTGAGAAAACAGTCAATACTGTGTTATTCATATTGGATTGCATTTTAAATTAAACCACAAGAACTCTGAATTGTTAGGGATATGAAATATAGCCAGGCATGGTAGTGCACATCTTTAATCTCAGCACTAAGGAGGCAGAGGCAGGAGAATCTGTGAGTTTAAAACCAGCTTAGTTTCCATAGCACGCTGCAATCCAGCCAGGGCAACATGGTAAGACCCTTCCCTGTCTTTAAAAATAATAAATAAGTAAAAATTAAAAAGCTTACAGTGAGTTGTTATCTAGGGTTATAATATTTAATTATAAGTCTTTATTATTAACTGTTTGTTAGTTACAACTAACCAACTACAAATCTCCCAACTTTGGAAGTTTTCAGTTTTTATTTCATCAGTCCACACGGTCAAAGGAATTTTCTTCCTTTTATGTTTTCCTTGTTTTTCAAATACATCTGGCTCATAAAATATTAAGCCAGGGCTGGAGAGACAGCTCAAAGGTTAAGAGCATTTGCTGTTCTTCCAAAGAACCTAAATTTAGTTCCCAGTGACATCAGACAACTTACAACACGTGTAACTACACCTCCAGTATAATAAGTGCACATACCAACACACACATACACACACACACATACACACACACACACACACACATACACACACACACACACATACACACACACACACACATACACACACACATATACACATACACACACACATACACACACACACACACATACACACACACACACACACATACACACACACATATACACATACACACACACATACACACACACACATACACACACACACACACATACACACACACATACACACACACACACACACACACACACACACACACATCTTTTTTAAAATGCAAAGCCAATAAATGGTTGGTAATTCTTTTTCTTCTGTTCCTTTGCTCCAAATCAGAGTTCACTTTCTATGTCAGTTTATCTGCTATATCATAATATTTCTAAATTCCTTATTTTAAACAGAAGCACAATGCAAATTTTTCAAACCTCCAAAATTACAGAAAATAGGACGGTCAGTTTGAAATACTTTGATTTGAATAACTTTTTTTAATAAATGACCTTGAGAAAGGTAACTTTTTATTAGAGAAGAAAATAAAATTTCAAATATTGCCCCAAATGTCTACCTCCTAAATTACAGCTTCAGGCACGTCTCTTTACCTGGATGTGTTCTGACCTTCCCACCGGCATGGAGACTCCGTTATTCTAAGTTTGGGGTTGAACATGTACCTCAGTGGTAGGGCACTCGCTGGGCTGCCTGGTCTTCTGTGACACAGTCTAGAGCTACCTGAGAGGAGGGAGCCTCAGCTGAGACAACGCCTCCATGAGATCTGGCTACAGGGCATTTTCTTAATCAGTGATTGATGGGGAGGGCCCAGCCCGTTGTGGGTGTGCTGTTCCTTGGCTGGTGGTCCTGGATTCTGTAAGAGGGCAAACTGGGCAGACCACAGGGAGCAAGCCAGTAGGCAGCACCCCTCCATGGCCTCAGTATTAGCTCCTGCCTCCAAGTTCCTGCCCTGTTTGAGATCCACCCCGGCTTCCTTCAGTGACGAACTACAATGGAGAAGTATACACCAAACAGACCTTTTCCTCCCCAGCTTGCTTTTTGGTCACGGTGTTTCATGGCAGCAATAGGAACCCTAAGACACCTGGCTAATGTGTCTACGACCCCGGGTTTAATCCACAGAACCATATGACAGAGGATAGAAAGGAGGGATAGGTAGGTAGGTGGGTGTGTTCCCCAAACATACAGATATGAGAGGAATGATATAAAAACAGGCACTCACTAAAGGAAGAAGGGAAGTGACAGAGACAGTGAGGAAGGAAGAAGGGAAAGAAAAAAACAGCAGCTTGCTTCTTACCCGACTGCCCCTGAGGACCCCACGGTCACAATGAGTGCATGGAAGTAAGAGCCCATTGGGGGGTCCTAGCCTCTGGTCACCAAGCCTCTAGTGAGGGGCTCTAACGCTATTACCAGCAGTTCCTGTGAACCGTTCTAAAAGTTGGTTTTTATTCTTCGATAATTAACACACATATAAAATGAATTTTGGTCATTTCATCCCACCCCGCCCCCATTACCTTTTCCCATGGTCCTCCCTCTCCCACTAAAGTCCCCCTTCATCTCAGAACGTCTCTGCCCTGTTTTGATGTCTTGTGTGTGTGACCCACTAGGTTAAATTAGGACTATTTGCATGAGCAAGGTTGGGCATTATTTATTGGCGCATGGTACCATATCAATGGCTACATCACTGAAGTAAGATGATGCTATCCCTCCAGCAAAACCAATCGCCAATAGTCCCTCAGAAAGGGGTGGGGCCTCATAAGCCCCTCCCTATTCATGATGAAATGTCCATGGGGCTCAGTATTGTGCAGTCTTTTACCAGTAACTACAGCTTCTGTTAGCCCGTGAGTATAACAATGGCTGAGTCATGTCCAGAAGGTTCTTTTTGTTTGTTTGTTGTTTTGTTTTGCTTTATAACACTCTTTCCTCATCATCTGGCTCTTATGTCCTTTCTGCCCCCTTCTGCCACGTTGTCCCTAAACCTTGGTGGGTGTAGCATATGACATAGATGTCCTGTTTAGGACCGAGCACTGGGCAGTCACTTACTCTCAGCATTTTGATCAGTTATGAGTCTGCGTTAGCTGCTGCCCACTGCTAATAGATGCTTCTCTGACCAAATGCTCCACTTTGCTTTCTGTTGCTGTAATGAAACACTAACCAAAAGCAGCCTAGGAGAGAGCAGGGTTTATTTGGCTTACACTCCAAGGTCCCAATCCATCATTGAGGGATGTCAGGGCAGGAGCTTAAGCAGGACTTGAAGCAGAAGCCACAGAGGAGTGTACTTACTTCCTTGTTCACTGGCTTATGCTCAGCTAGCTTTTTTATACAGTCCAGACCCATCTGCCTAGGGATGGCACCTCCCTCAGTGGACTGAGCCCTCCTACACTGATCATCAATCAAGATGATCTCTCATAGACTTGGCTACAGGCCAGTCTGATCCGGGCAGTCCCTCAGTTGAGAATCCCTCTTCCCAGGTGACTCTGGGTTCTGTCAAGCTGACTATAAAAATTAATTGTAAACTAAGTTTTAAAGAAACTGATTGTTCTGATTTGGGGTTTGATATATCTGCAAGCTCAAATATTTGAAAACTTGGTCCCCAGCTGTGGTGGTGTTCTGATAGGTTATGGAACCTTTAACATGGAGCCTAGCTGTCAGATGAAGGACACTAAGAGCAGGTATTTGACGGTTATAACCACCTTCGCTTCTAGTCTAGCTCTAACGTCCTGTTCTCCAAACCAGCAAGACCCTGGCAAGACCCTGACACAAGGACATTGGCAAGGACAGAGCTGCTCCTGTCACCACGCCAGCACAGAGGATGGAGACCTCTGAGACTGTGAGCCATAACCCGCCTCTTCTCCTCTAAGTCACCCCGCCAGGCATCCTGTCATGATAAAGAATGCAATCACACCCGAACAGTCAAGGGAGGGTCACAGCCTCTAATAATCACAACACTGTCGGTCAACCCCTTATACTGCAATGTGGGACAAATTACTTGAACTCTACATGTCAATGCTGCATAGAAATCATTAGGAAACAATAACTATTTCCAATGACAAAATTATTTTCATTTTACACACGGATAATACATATAATATAACATATATATAGAAATACTACCTCTATCTGCTATTTATTTTCATTTCTTTTTTGAGACAGGGTCTCTCTAGGTAGCCTGGTTGTCCTAGAACTTGATATGTAGACCAGGCTAGCCTTGAACTCACAGAGATCCAACTCACAGAGGCTTCCTGAGTGCTGGAATTAAAGGTGTGTACTTACTTTTTTTTTTTAAGTATTGCCCATTTTTTTCTTCTAGTTGTGAAGCTATATCATAATAATATTTAAAAGTATCACTGTAATAAAAAGTTAATATTATTCTTAAAAGGTCTGCTAATAGGCCTTTGGTCTACTTATGTCATAGTAAAGTCTTTCAGCCAGGTGAGGTGGGGCCCACAAACAGAACCAGCTACTCAAGAGGCTAAGAATTGTCTCCTGTGAGCATAAAGCTTGGAGCCAGCTTGAGCAACACAGTGAGATCATGTCTTTTAAAAATAAACAAAAGTGTGGCATGGCAGCTCATACTCAGATTAGTAGTACTACTCCTGCCTCTAAGTGGAAGCATTGGGGGTTGAAAGAGCCACCACAGCCTCAAAATGTTTGAAAACTTGGTCCCCGATTGTAATGGAGCTAAGTTGGACTGCATAGCAAGCCCCTGTCTCTAAAAGAAAGAAAAAATAAAAATAAAAAGATGGGTGTGTAAAAGTGCCTGCCTCGGGATTTAACTGAATCTACAGGTCCCACATGGTGGAAAGAGAAAAGTGACTCCTGAAAGTTGTCTTCTGACCTCACACGTGCACTACACTACACTCTCCTCTCTCTCTCTCTCTCTCTCTCTCTCTCTCTCTCTCTCTCTCTCTCTCTCTCAAAATTTTTAAAAAGAACGGAGAGAAGGAGAGCAAAGGGGGTGTCCATTGTTGCTCAGGTTCTCTGTCACCAGCTTTCTTTAAATATCTTAAATCTACTTTTGACTGAGAAAAATATGAAATAAATTTCAACTGTTTAAATTTTTAGTGTGTGTGTGTGTGTGTGTGTGTGTGTAGGTGTGCTGCACATATGGACACACATATGCCACAACGTGTACTTGTAGAAGTCAATGGACAGCTAAGAATGCATGGTGACTACAGCCCGGGAAGACAGAGGCGGGAGGAAAGGGCTGAGAGAACAGACTAAGTCTTCAAGCTTCCCACTGACTATTTGGAGTATTTTGAACTTTATCCCAGCAGTAAAGCGGCAACAGGATCAAATGTTAAACCTCTCTGGTGACAGTGAGGGGAAAGGGTGGCAGAGGACCACACGGGAGGTTGGAAGAACAAGTAGGAAGCTATGTGAGGAACTGAAGGTACCCAGTAGGGAAACAAAAAACTAAGCAGACAATTGAGGAAGCAGGAGGGATGAGCAACAGTGCTGTGTCTCTGGCTAGGAAGAGCAATGGATCTGTGGTTGCTGAGTCCTGACAAATTCCTATCGCCCTGAAATACAAGATTGGAGAAGGGCCATAAGGCAAGGGATAAAGCTAGAAAGGTTGGTTGGTGCTAGATCAAATTGAGCTGTAGGCCAAATACAGCTTCCAGTTGATTTTACTGGAAGTGTGGTGGGAAGTCATTTCACATTTGCACCACTTACTCCGAGGGAAGTACATAAGTAAATGATCTTTACCAATGCCCAGACGCACTGGGGATGGCTATTCAGGTCGTGTGCTGCTGGGGACGCCACTTCCTTAAATCCTGCTGCACCACTGGACAGGGGTTGACTGCGTAGAAAAGCAGCAGCCGCCTCTGACACGCGGCTGAGCATGTTCTGTGGTCCCTGGTTTATGTGAGGTATGTTCCATTCTTCAAGTTACCTAGCAGAGTTCCGAATATGCGGCTCACTCAAACCCTTGACGCTGGCCCAAAACACCCATTCACTTTTTCCTATTGTAAGCATGTTCTAGGATAACTGGTTAGTAAACCTTATTCTATTTTTTTCAAGTTTACTCTATGTGTATGTGTGCCTAGGTGAACGTATGTGTACCATGTACATGTAAGAGCCTAAGGAGGCCAGAAGAGCGCATCAGATTCCCTGGAACTGGAGCTGCAGGTGGTTGTGAGTCACCATGCGGGTAATGAGAACCTAACCCGGGTCCTCAACCAGGGAAGCAAGTGCTCTGGCCTGCTGAGCCGCCTTTCCAGCCCTCTAGTAGGTTGGTAATTTGGATTCCTCTAAGCTCTTATATTTAAGTGGCTATATTTTACTGAAACTAGTTTCACAACACTGATTAATACACAACATGCTCTCATTTCCTTCACTGTTTTTTTTTTTATTATAATTTGCCTGTTTTGATGCTTGCTTGTTTGTTCTTTCTACATGTTTTTATTGATTATTTGGGAATTTCTCGTAATGTACCTGATCACACTCACTTCCCAGTGACCCCACTACCACCACTGTGATGACCCCCCAATAAAAGAAGAAGAGGAAAACAAAAACAAATCCAATTTATGTTGCCCATATCCTCACTGGAGCTTGGTCAAGCTCCCAGTGGCCAGCCTGTTAAAGCAAACCCCCACCTCTGCCAGAAGCCATCAGCTGAGGAGAGCCGCACTTCAGCATCCCCATGGTCATTTCTAAGTGTTCTCTTCAATGGCTTCTTGTCTAGACTGTTTCTTTTCTTTTTTAAGGCTGGGGGGAGGTTGTCACAGAAGTGGAATGAGTCTTTTTCTGCCCCCCCCCCCGCCAGCCAGCTCTCAAATAATGACATGGAGTCTTCTTATTAACTATGAAAGCTTGGCATATAGCCTATAGGGTGGATTTTGGTTGTTTGGTGGGTTATGGATGTTTGTGATCATTTAGGGGGTTGGTTACAAGTTGTTATTGGTCATGGTCAGGAAAAAATCTGAACAAAGAGATTAGATTCGGGGATGTCTTTCTGAAGGGAGCAGGAGGGATATAGTATAGAAATGATGGGATAAAAAGGTGGATTGTTGAGTCTACTTTTGAACAACCACTAGTCTCAAAACATTATAAATGTAATTCTTAGCTGATGATTGTTCTTATTGTATATAGTTTTACTATGTGAGAGTTAAAACCTTTCCTTTTCATTTAGACAAAAAAGGGAAAATGGCCGGGCGGTGGTGGCACACACCTTTAATCCCAGCACTCAGGAGGCAGAGCCAGGTGGATCTCTGTGAGTTTGAGGCCAGCATGGTCTACAGAGAGAGATCCAGGACAGGCACCAAAACTACACTGATAAATCCTGTCTCAAAAAAACAAAAAAAGTCCCCTGTTATTATTTGTGAGCTGGTGGCCCAAAGAAAAAATCTGACTACATATGGCATACAACATGGAGGCTCAAATATCCAAACATGGGGTCTGAGAAAGCTAAGAAAAGTTCTGGACAAGAAGCCGGATGTGGATTCCTAGTCCTGCAGTCTCTCAGGCAGCCCAGCGCTCGGTGGCATACAGAGACAGACGCTGTTCCTGGCCTCTGCCTGAGGGCTGGAGCCAGCCACCAGCACCATGCACCAGAGCCATGTGCTAGGCTGAGCCTTATGGCAGATGACAAGTCAGTTTAAGATTTGTCTCACGTGGCCAAAGAATGCTGCAAGCCAGCTCCAGACACAGAAAACCTCTAAAAAGGTACAGTATGTTTGCAAATATGTTTAGATGCTGAATAAAGAAAAAAATGGGTATAGACAGTCAATAGAAAAAGTAAATAGTTAAAAAATAATAAAGTCTTTAAAGAGACAGTAAAGTAATATAAAAAAATAAGCCACATAAAGATGGGAAATAATAGGGTGCCTGGATCCTGTATGGTGCTTTGTTGACTTTGAACTTTTTAAATGCTAATGTACAAAAAAACAAATAGCTGCTGAGAGACATTGGATTATGGAAACTGCTAAATTAAACCAACCTATATATTTTAAGAACATCTTAACTGCAAAATGGAAGTCAGGAAATGTGTTGCATTGGGGGAGAGGTTATGCCTTTGTTTCCACAGAAAACAAAAAGTTATGGTTCTCTTCAAAATTAATAAAGATCGGCTTTGATTGGGGGAGAACTCCTGAGGATCTTGTCTGTAGATATGAGGGGAAAAGCCAAGAAAGACTACAGGACAGGTGACATGTATGCCGATCCCTTAACATGGGAACAGCTCTGTAACTAGATGAGATATGATAAATCTTGTTGGCTACAAAGCCCTCATGATTGATGCTGCTGCTGCTGCTGATGATGCCATCCTTTCATATAACATGGATGGAGATTTAATTACAGTTTGGTTATACAGTCCAAACAGACTTATAATGTTGACAGATACCTTTTACCTGTTCAAACATAGAACCAAAATAAAAAACCATCTTTAACTGACTTGTGCACACTGCACATTCCATACTTGTGTCAATGCTGACATACATGTTACCCTTACAAGTTTGTGCTTTCAGAAAGAAAAAAAAAAGGACCAAATACCAATGAAGACAAGTATCCCAGGTAATCCAGTTTCTCAGAATGCCTCTGTTGCAGTTTCCTCAAAATTCTGCATCTAGAACAACTTCAAAGCTGCTAGCTGAAATGGTCCAGCCTCACACACTACTCCAGCCAAGACTTCAGATAAGCCCTGCATTTTCCCATCACACAGACTAAACAAAAAATAATATTGCTAGCTCTCCCAGGACTTGACCATTATCCCAATTTTCTCAGAGTCCCCTAGAGATGTCATTGCCCCCCAGATAGCAGGAAGCAGTCTAGAGAACACGATGCCCACATTCCCAAGCTTCACACAGTGTACAAATACCCCACAACACAGAAGTCTTCTGTCTCTCATTCTCAACTGTGAGTCTGCAGTCATCGAGACCACTACAAAAGTGTCCTTGCCCTTTACAGCCAGTGGCAACATGGATCATGGACTTCTTGGTTTCTGGTGACAGCATGGACCACGGACATCCATCCACATGGCCTCCAGGATCAGCACAGACCACAGACCTCAGCATGGTCTCCAGTTGCAGTACAAACCACAGACATCAGCATGACCTTTGGGGATAACACAGATGACAGACATCAACATGGCCTCCTGCAGGAGCAGACCATGGACATTCACACTGCATCCGGCTGCCACATGGACCACAGATCTCAATATGGCCTCCAGCAGCAGGGCAGACCAGGACACCAACATAGCCCTTGGCTGAAGCATGGGCCAGCATGGACCACAAACATCTGCATGGCCTTCGGTGGTAACAGAGGCCACGGACATCAACATGGCCTCATGCCACCACATAGCCTTCGGTGGCAGCAAAGGCCGCACACTGCTTATTTTTGTTTTAAGTCTTTCTTGCATTTTAAAAATTATGGCCTTCAGGACTTCATACAGTTTCTTCTGAACTTTATGATTATTGCCTCTGACCACTAAACTGCACTTGACTACTCATAAATTTTAGTATATTTGTCATAGTTTTAGTACTATTATACATAACTTAGTACTAGTTTCATTGTCATAGTTATTACGATTTAAGATGTTATATGGCCCTTTCAGCACAGAAAGTCTTGTCATTTACTTAAAAAGTCAGAACAAGTTCCAAAAAGTATATTGTTTTTACAAAGAGTATTTGTAATGGCAAATGGTTCAAGAAACAGTCAGGAGCAAAACTTGCTCATTTTTATCTTTTCTATTTATTCTCATTAGCTGTAAGACCTGCTGAGATCTGCTTGATGCTCACAGTTGATCAGCATTGAGTGGGGGACGGCCACACCTGGGGTCACTGCTGAAGGAGGAGACTTGGGAAAGTGGGAGAGGGGCCACAGACACTTGCTGACCAGCTAGTGACTCTTCTGAGAAGGCAGAAGTTATTACAAATGTGTTTCTTGTTTAACAAACACAGCCTTGTCATGTGTCAGGCACATCTCTAAGAAACAAACAGATACCAACCCACTAAATCCTCATTTTAAACCTTGAGGTAGAGACCACTTATAGCACCAGCCTATGTGGTCTGTTTCTGCTACTGTCCATCACATAGTCTACTGGCCAATGAAAAGTGGCTCATGTGCTAACTTTACAGAGGACACTGAAGGGTCCAATCTCTTTAATTGATATTACTCTGCCATTAGCCTTACTATAATTATCTTCTGTGGTCACTAATTAAATGAAAGCTCCCCTAATTTTCCTAGTGTATCTACCTCACTTTTGACTTGATCAGCACCACTACCATCTGTCCATGAGATTTCAAGAGAGAGCCTACATGTTATTTCAGGGCAGAGTGCATAGCCCAGTGACAGCATGTGCAGGGCCCTGGATTCAATCTGGCTAACTTCTAGAAATTCAACCGAAGTAATACCTATACCAAGATGCATCCTTAATTTAGGTGTCCTTCAAATAAATAGTAATATATAGATATATAACAATAGTAATATATAGTTACATAACTATAATATATATTACATATATAACCTATATCCATTAGCAAATAAGCCACAGAAGAGCAAGAACTGTTCCTTTTAATGTTTACATCATCTGCACATATATTCAGTGTCCATCTGGCACCTGTGCATGCAATAAATATTCAATAATGCAAATGAGCCAACTGTGCAAACTAGTGTGCTACTTTCTCTCTTTGCTAATAGGTATTTTCAGGTTAGGCATACAATGTCAAGTATAGCAATCATGCAATTATATATTCATAAAACTTTAGGGAACTCTTACTGGCCATTTAAACTGTCCCCTCCCTTAAAAATCACACCACACCTTTCTGGAGTCCATTAATTGTGGTAGGACGCCTTGCTCAGCCTTGATGAAAGGGGAGGGCTTGGGCCTGCCTCAACTGAATGTACCAGGCCTTGCTGACTCCCCATAGGAACCCCTTCGCTTTTGGAGGAGGGGACCCTTTCGGAGGAGGGACGGAGTGGGGGAAGGCCGGGGGACAGTGGGAGGAAGGATGAGAGGGAGACCTGTGGTTGGTATGTAAAATGAATAAAAAAACTGATTTTATCTTGTCTTCTTTTACCATGTGCTGTTCCTTACTCGATATATATGATTAACTTCAGATGATTAAAATATCTAGGGAGAAGGCAAAATGCTAAATAAAAAGAGCTGTACCCAAGGGACTAGCTGCTGCTACATATTTCTTGGGTAATATCTGCAGAGAAAATATTTGTAAGGCAGTTCATTAGAAAAACCTGTTTGAGGGACTGGAGAGATGGCTGAGCAATGAAGAGCACTAACTGCTCTTTCAGAGGACCCGGGTTCAATTCCCAGAACCCACATGACAGCTCACAGCAGTCTGAAATCCAAGACCAGACAAACACTCAGGTAAAATGCCAGTGCACGCTAAAATAAAGTAAATAATTTTTAAAAAATCTGTCTGAGGCTTAGGGTAGACATAATTCAACGGGAGAGCACCTGGTTAGCATACTGGGGTTTAACGTGCAGCAAAACACGCACACAGCCACAGTCTGCACGTGGAGTTAATTCCTTATTCACATACTTTTTCTCAACTATTTAGACAGTTCGCTCTACTTTAAAAGATGTGCATACATGGCACACTCTATGCTCAGCATGTTAGCAACCCTGAGTTCAATCCACAGCACCCACAAAAAACGGTGTGTTTAAAATGGCAACAATTAATAGCTATGTATCAGGGGAGGGGATTGATAACTGTATCTGAGATATGGAGTAAGGTTATTGTTGACATTGGGGACTGAACACAAGTTTCCTGGCAGTAAGAGGGGGAATATTTTACAAAATAAAAAGGAACAATTTTTTTTTACCAGAAATACCATATAGAGTAGCTAACTTGACATATAATAAATAATTAACTAACAAGTAACTCTGGGATAAATAACTGTATCTTTTGATAAATTCTTTTGATAAGGTGGCCAATGTCTTCATTGACAGGTATCTATTTCATTTTAAAGTTAGACTTCGGTTTTCTAAAAAACACATGTTCTATGCATTGTGTGGTGGTGCACACCTGCAATGCCAGCACCCGGGAAACTGAGGCAGAAGGATTGTGAGTTCCAGAGAAACCTAAGATACATAGTGAGTTCAAGGCCAGCCTGGATGACTTTAACAAGATGTATGTTGCTATAGAAACATTCCTATGGAAAAACAATATATTCCACATGTACATTGACAATGACTGACTTGACAGGCATAAAACTTAGAATGTCTAGAAAAGTAGGCAGCGATTATTCTCCCTAGAGATGTACACATGTACAAATATCACTTATTTTTCAGCTGGACTTTTGAAAGAACTCAAACAAGCCAGGGATTTAACATTGAGGGGCTGGAGAGATGGCTTAGCAGTTAAGAGGTCTTGTTGCTTACAACCATCCAACCGCCCATGACTCCAGTTCCAAGGGATTCTCTTTTGATCTCCATGGGTACCAGCCTTAAACACGGTGTGCATACATACATAAGTGCAGGCAAAACACTCATACACACAAAATTAAATAAATCTTCAAAAAGTCATACTGAATGAGCATCTTGGCAAGAAGCATAGGCAAATGGCAAATCCAACATCCTCTTTGAAAAGTAGGGTACCCTAGCTTGTATCCTTGCAGGCCATCCCATTAGCTCTTAGGCAAGGCCAGTATTCTTTCCAGAATAGAGCCTTGGGTTCTCCTAGGATCGGTTTAACTGTTCAGCAGAAATCCCAGTGTTTGCTCCACTGAAAAGAACTTCATACAAAGTATGATCTAAGCCAAAAACAAAGAATAAAGTGTTCATCACAGACTTAAAGTCAACCAATAAATAGCAAATTCACCTCTTGTTCCCTTCTACTTCTCACAGTCAGTAAATCATAGATCACTTGACTGCCCAGAGCTTGAAACAATGCTCTGTGGACCTGCCTGGATCCAGGCAGGTTATCAGTCCAGGTCTTTGAACCGCTATCTTGGTTCTCAGTGCCTAGGGGATCCTAGACTTTTCTCTGCAGACTTTTAAAGAGCTTCTGGATTGATAAGACTGTTTAGGACAGACAGCCCAAAGCTCCCTAAGAGACCAGCTTCTTTTCACCATCAGCCCCACTCCCTCACACCTCCGGGGATTTATCTGTTAAAGTCTGTCAAGGCCGGCTCATTCACATTCCCATAGTGGTTCCCAAGGAGATCTCAAAGGCTGACAAGCTTCACTATTGTTTTATAACCACTAGGACCTAAATACATAAACAGAGAACTTCTTTAAACAGTTAACATCAAAGTTCATTAATAATTTTTACCTTTAATATTGCTTTCACATACAATGATTTAAAATTTTTAGCAAGGGAATGTCTTTCTCATTATGCCTATATGGAAAATGTTTTCCCTATTATCCTGGATCCATGCTGCATGTCTAATTAAAGAGTATGTTGGGGTTGGAAGAGAAAAACAAAATCTTGCCAGATACATAGGCCATGTGTCAAAGTCAAAGGTAAAATGCATCCATACCTTACAATATCAAAGGGAAGGCACTTGTCTGATGAAAGCCTGCCTGTAATATAAAATGCACACACTCCAAAGCATGTTTAAATCAATAGTAAGGAAAAAAAAGGTTTCATAATAAAATTTGTAGGTTAATTTTAACTAAAGTAATATATATACAGGGATATTCATGATTTTAAATTACTAAAAGGATTATCAGATCTAATAAATGTAATAATGTTTAAAATGTTCCCCCAGAAAAAAAACCCATAACATGCCATTAAGATAATAATTTTAAAAAGTAGATAATTTAAAAAGACTAACATTTCTCTTTTGTATCCATTTCTTCACAAGCCAAACCTAAGTGCAGAATGTCAAGTCTGAGTCACATGCCTCAATAGCTTGGTGTTCACTTAGTCAGCTAATTTAAATTAAATTCCTCATATACTTGGAGCATAACCCTGGCTACTTGGTAGAAGGAAGCAGGAGGATCATTTGAGACAGGGAGTTCAAGGCCAACCTCAGTGCCAAAGCTGAAACCTTGTCTTAGAAAGAAAAACAAAACAAAACAAATAAAATACAATGTATTCTACCTTGTAGTCTTATGAGAAGAGGGAATTTGCCATTAAAATCCCCAAAGACACTCTATATCTTCAGTGTTATATACATTTCAATATTTCAGAATTTTTCTAAGTATTTTCTCATTTAAAAAGTATTCATTTCCCTGTGTGCATATTGACCAATCAGTAAATCCTTGTAAATAGCAAGCATCCATTCACAGAGTACATTGAGTAGGACTGAGAAAAAATAAAGTAACTGTTTTTAAAATGTAAAATGCCCTAATAAATGTAATGTTTGCACACAGAATAAAGAAAATAAATCTACATGACACAATTACAGAACAAAATGAGTTCTACAATGACAACATTTTTGAAATAGATACTAGTTCAGTGGTTGCCCAGAGGTTAGTGACAGCAGGGAGTGGTCATGATTGGAAAAGGACAATACAAGGGCTGGCATGATGACTCTGTGGGTGAAGGTACTTAGTGATAAGCCTGACAACCTGGTTCAATACCCAGGACCCAGGAGACGGAAGGAGAGAGCTGACCTCCTAACCCATCCTCTGAATTCTACCAATGCACCATGGCATGTGCAAACACACTAATTCCTCTAGAATTTAAAAGGAAAACACAAACGATCTTGGCAATAATCAAAGTCTCTTGACTATGACAGAGGTCCTCGAGACAAAAGTTTATAGGATGAAACAAGAGAAACAAAACTAGAAAGATGTGAATTAGGATCAAGGAATCTGCATCAGCATCCTCACTGTAACCGCATCCAAAACTTTTGAAAGATGTCTCAGGAGGAAGCTAAATAAAAGGACTGGATTATCCCCTGCAACTACACATACACCTATAATTATCTCTCAGATATTTAAAGACTTTTAAAAAAATACTTTCTTCATTGTAAATGGCTCCCTATCACAACCACAAACAGCTCACAAACCCAGTGAGGAAAGAAAGTATCTGATAAGTAGAAGGGTGTTTCCACAAAGAAACCCAGAGTAAACACTGTCTAAAATACTGTGGCCATGACAATCTGTTCTTCATTTATTTTTAATGATGTGTTTCTTTAAATAGTCTTAAAGATCGCATCCTATAAACCAAGGATTTCTTAAGACCTAATGAGTCGTATCTAGCTTACATTTCAGTCACTGCCTCTTGTGGAAAGCTGTCCTCTGAGCAAGGCTGGTGCCCTCTTGAACTCTCAGCGGCTGCGGTTACCAGTAGGCACTCTCCCAACATTCATTCATTCATTCATTCATTCATTCTCTCTCTCTCTCCCCCCCCCCTCTCTCTCCCTCCCTCCCTCCCTCCCTCCCTCCCTCGAGGAGGATAAAATAAGGACTGATATTGCCAAAAGTGAACTCCCCTCTCTCCCACCCTCCCTTTCAGACTAAGGGGCAAAAAGAGGATGGATGCCTCGTGGAATTCATTAAGCCAGGTTCTTACTTACTTCGAATCTCTCGGAAAAGATCCAAGCCTACTACCACTCCTCTTCCATTAATGTCAAAAGGAGAACTGGGAAAATAGCCTGAAATTTCTCCGCTTCTAGGAAGCGAGCGTGATCAAACAGTGTCGAGAAAGGGCATCGGGATAAATGGGTCTGGTTAGGGTTGATTCCCATCCAGGAAAATGACTTCCAGGCAGTTCATATGGCTGGCCGATTTGCAACGAAGATGGAAACAACAGTACCAGGCCTCCTCCATCTTCTCCGCTTCACCCACAAGTTCCCGCGGAGAGGAGAGGGTCCGGAGGAAGTTGGAAGCACTTAAGCCCATTCCCAAAGCTCCCAAAAGTTGAGCTGGTAAGGGGGCGAGGAGGTTGACAGCTGGGGCGAGAAGGGGGACCCGGGACCTGGTGAGGCCCGCGCTGGGTGGTAGGAGGACAGAGGATGGATGCGGGATGAGGTGTGGGGCCAAGACGCCATGCGTGGTGCAGGCTCACCCGCATTCTGCAGTGTCTCGATGTTCTGAGGTCTGGTCGCCTGCTCCGCCACCATCTGCACGAATCGGGTCCGGGCATTCTGGTACAACTCGAACACTAGGGAGAGAGGCAAGGTGGAGCAGCCGGCCCGCCGCGCCATCCCGTCGGGGCGCCCGCCCACAGCTCCTTACCTTGCAGCACCTGCCGCTGGCTCATGGCTTCGCGCGTGGAGTCCGCTCTCCGCGACCCCTCGGCCTCCGACGGGACTGCTCTGTGTACCCAGGCTCCGGGGCAACCGACCGGAACCGGAACGCAGCCGTCTCGTGGCAACGGTAGGTCCCGGGCGTGACGTCACAACCATGATAGAAGGAGCGGCCGAGGGAACCGGGGACTCACGTCGCGCCCCGTCTGGTGTCACTTCCCTGCTGACCGGGAACGGGGCGCAGGCGTCCACCGGGAGGACTCGGTCGGCACCCACGCACCAAGAGCGGCAGGGTCCCCCGACTGCCGCGGGCTGGGCGCTGGGAAAAGGGCGCTGGGGGGACCCGATGTCAGTTCCGATAGATACAAGTCATCGGATCAATACAACTCTGGCAGCACAACCTCAAGTTACTCTGTGTTCCTCTTAATGGCTCTCTGACCTACCTGACATTTCTGACTTCCGAATTCCTGGAGGGTCACAGCAACTGTGTTCACACACTAAATTACAATATATTAACAGCAATCAAGGACACTTAGAAAGTCCATGTGAAAGCAGAGAAGGAAAAAGATACGATAAATATCCAATCTTGCAGGTTTTCCTAATTACTACCAAGTTTGCTGTCTCCTTATTTCAATATGATTTTTTTTAAAAGAATTTCTTTTAAATTCGGGCGTCATTTTGTTGCTGCGTGACATTTCCGAAAGAAGAACCTTTACCTGGAAAGACTATCTTACATAAGTTGGGCTTCTCAGCGTTTCTTTTTTACCAAATTTAAGCACTGTGGCTCACCATCAGTTCTAGCTACTCTTTGAAAATTCTGCACCAAATGTTTCAGTGACAAGTGTCAACTTTAAATATTTCTCTCTCTGAAACTACCATTTCACCAGGTGTCAAGTGGGCAGCTAGCCACAGCTGCTGCCTAATAGTGGCAGACCGGAAATCCTTGATGTCTCTCTTCCTCCCCAGGAGGAAGCACACACATCACTAGCTTTCACATTTGGAATCTTCTGCAGTCACTTTAAAAAAATCTTGTCTGAAGGAGTCTTGGTAGTCTGTGAAATCCCCAGAAAGTTGGGAAAAGGACTACCTATCCAAGAAAGGGACAAGTGTGTGGAGTTCTCTGCTTCACACATCAGGGCAGGTACAAATCTTTTGCTTCTTGCAGCTCAGAAGCCAGCCACACAATTCTTTGACTTAACTCAAGTAAAAGTTTTACAGTGGTCTTTTACATTCTTCCCAAAAGGGCCTTCAAAGCAGAAGTGTCTGTTCCCATGTAGAGATGTAGAGGAAAACCCTGAGTGAATAATTCAAACTGCTAATGAAGTGTCCTAATTTTATTTTTTCAGTTCCCTGTTGCATCTTGAAGAACAAAAACTCTTAAATCTAAAGGGTCCCATTGCTTAGTTTCAGTCTTTAAACAAATCAAACTCCTAAATTGCTACATCTTCCATTTTTAGTAGGTGCTTTACTATGAACTTCCTACTTTAAAATTGTTAAGAGCTCAATAATCTGCTTATGGGATGCTACACGGTTTGAAAAGTTAAGTAGAAAGAGTATTTTAAACTAGAAAGTCTGTGTATGTCGTGAACAATGCCCATGAATAGAATGTATTGCCCTAATGAAACACATTATAGGATACCAATTTCATATCTGAAGTTATATGTATTAAAAAGAAGTTACAACTTTTTATCTAGTATCTTTTTCCAAAAGTCATTAAAATTCAATGAAGAAATGTAACCTAATGATCATATTATTCCCATAAGTGGGAATTGTTGGTAATTTAAATATAAAATATAGTAAAGAGATAACTGTAATTAAAAAGAAAGCTACTCTATATTTTCTGACCCATTTTCAATTTATTAACTTTAAAACAAAATGCTTCTCTAATTACATAGTTAAATGAATGTTCCAAGATCACATATAAGTCTCTAGACTATTGGTTAAGTGAAGAACTACTCAAAATGTTATCAAACTAAGGTTATTGTTCTTAAAGCACCAGCTGCATTTACAGGCATATCATATACTTGCCAAATAAAACTATGCATTTGACTGGAATGAAATATTAACTTGAAAAACTGTTTCAATTAAGTGCGGAAGTCTTTGCCTCCTTTTGGAAAAGGCTAATTATACAATTTCAAAATCATTCTCCACTTATTTATGAAAATGAGACTGAAAACCCCAAAGTATAAAACTAGTTTTTAAATCTTGTTCGGTTTCTCTTTACAAATCTCCTCTGAGAATCCAGAAAAATCTCACTATTGTGGGGCTGTATGCTACTCACGCCTAAAAGCTTTGCTAATTTCAACACAAGTCTGCTTTCCAGTTCCTAGCTGAATTTTAAAGGTAAAGTTCTCTATATACTAACCATAGACTGGCGTCCACATTTTTAGAAACCTGTTGAGGTCTCTGAAGTGTACAGCTGTTTCTCTATTGAGCCTAGCTCACAACAGCATCACTGTGTGTCCAACACTCTGCTCTTGAGAGAATGTGCCTGTCTTCCAGAGTGTCAAGTCTAGTAAGAGAAATTAATTCTTTCTTCATATGATACAATCTCTATTAATTCAGCACGTGTACGCCTAACACTGACTTCAGGTCTAAAATCACTCCAGATACTGTGTCTTGAGAGCAAAGACAGAGAGAGTTTGGGTAAAGTAGGGAACAGTAAACTATCTGAACCGTAAATAAGGAAAAACTTCTTATTGTTAACAGACGATTGTCTGTTTTATAGAGACATGAAATCTCTTTAATTCAAACACATTAGCAGTTTTCAAAGGTATTCAATTGGTAATTGAATGGCATTTGTCAACTTGTGAGACCTCAATAATCCTTTTTGCCAACATCAAGTGTAAAAATCATTGAAGTAGCTTCACATTTCCACGCTTCAATTAAAGATAGAAGTATTGTGTGTGCCAGAGCCAAATTGGTAGACTCAAATGTTATCTATCATGAAGAAAGCAAACGTAGACTATCTGAATTACGATACGACCCTGATTGAAGGATAAGCATCGCGATCTTGTGTTTAGGTCTGAGCTGACCAGTCAGTTGTGCCAGCAAATTTGCCAGCAGAGCAAAAAAAGAGATGTGGACACTTCCCTATGAATCGGAAGACTGACATTTCTATGCAAGTGTTGTGGTTGTGTTTTATTGTGTCAAATTTGCCTTTGCTTCTCAAGTCTTTTACAGTCGGCCTCATAAGTCTTAAGGGTCTAGTGCTTTTCAGGCCAGTACAACATCAAGGTGACTGTGACTAACTAGTCCGAAAGACCTAGATGCAGCTAGACATGGCTTCCCTGGAAGTGTCTCAGTGGATGCAGAGCTTCAAGGCATCTGGTCCACTCCCAAAGAAAGCTATGATCAGAGTGATGACTTCATTTCCCCCCACCCCACCCCCAAAACACCAAGGAGCACAGTGATGATTACTTAAAAAAAAAAAAAATCTACGTTTTAAAAGTAGAAGTCAAACAGTGTAATATGTCTCATGCTGTAACATGCAGAGCAAAATCAAATTATTGCTGCGTCGTGTACGCATGTATGCATCTTACTTACACAAGCTTTCTTAATTGAAAGTTGCTCCAAAGCCAGCATGACTACCAAGAAAAGTGAGCACTCTGCGTTTGAGATTATCCACCGCCATCTCAAGAAACCCTGTGTCTCACAAATTTTATTCCTGTTTAATTTTTACTTTTCTTAGAAATCATGTGGGGTTTTGCTCTCCCGTGCTTGAAAATCCCTATTATTATTATTATTACTGTACAAAACACAAGAGACAGTGCTGGAAGGTGCTTCACCGGAGACGACCCCGGCATCAAGGACCGAGCACACGCATCGCTCAAATGCTGGTCCCCAAGGTACAGACCCGGGGGATGGGGCGTAGTGGGGGGCCGGTGGATTACCCTATGCCACCGGGTCCCCAGAGCGAGGGGCCTGCCCGCGACTGGCCACTGCGTGCGACGCTGGGTCGAGGGCAAGGCCCCGGCCTCCTTTTACTTTATCACTCGCCCCAAGTTCTCCAGCTCCCAGGAGCATCCTCAGGACCTCAGGCCCAGGAGAGAGCAGCGGGGCGGGGAGCCGGGGCAAAATGGTGAGACGAGCCTGAGGCCACGGGGACGCGCGGGCGGCAGGGCGAGGAGCGCGCGGGGCCCCGGGAGGGGAGGGCGCGCGCCTGCCGAGTGCGGAAGCGCCTGGCCGCGGAGCGGGCCTCGCCCTGCGGCCTCCGCTCCCGGCTCCCCACTCTGCCCTCCGGCCGCGCTCAGGCCTCGGAGCCGCCGGGGCTGAGCTAAGCCAGGCCTCGCTGGCCTTCTGCGGCCCGGCCTCCCACGCAGGCCGCGAGGGGTCTCGGCGGGAGTCACCGCTCCAACGCCCCGCCGCGCGCCCGCGGGGAGCGCGGCCACGGACGCGCGGGGCAGGCCTCCGCCGACCCGGCCCGGAGCCCAGCGGCCAGGCCGCAGCCAAGAAACGGCCCGCGGCGGCCGGCTAGGCTGGCCTGGCCCAGCCCGTCTCCTCCCCGGACGCTCCCGAGCCGCGGGGAAGGTGGGGAAGGGCTCCGGAACCCGGGCCAGGGCTGGGTGAGGACCCGGCGAGGTCCCCCCGCAGCCAGCTCCCTCAGACCCCAGGCGCACACGGGGACCCAGCGGCGGGCGGGGACGCCACACAGTAGCTTATTTAAGGGGAAGGCGGAGGAGAGGGGTGGCGGAGCAGCTGCACCTCACTGCGCATGTGCGAGGTTCCAAAAAAAAAAAATTTTTTTTTTTTTAAACTTTTGCGGTTCTGAATAGTCCCAAGCCAAAATGTCTTGTGCCGAGATTATTTCGGAAACTCGTTGGCCGTGTGCGCTGACTCCTGAAAGTCACTGCAAAAGTACAGAAAAGGGTTGCGAGGTTTCTGAAACCTTTGCAGTAAAAATAGCGTCACTTGTTTATCAACTCTGCAGGTCCCCGTTCCTCTAAGAGAAATGGTCAGAGAGGTCAGTGATCCCCGCTGAAATGTAGAGTGAACTCAAGGAACCCATAACACTACATATCATTCCTACAGAGGACATGCTTGCGCTATTAATTATTGTTTCAGAAGTAACGTGAATATTCTAAAATGAATTATTTAAATTTACTTCTATTAACCCATATTTAATTTTATACCGATGAACAACGTTCTTACACAAATAACACAAAAGATAGTTCACATGAAGGAAATATGATTACCTTTCCCATTGATGAGAAAAATGTAGTCTTAACTGCGAAGGAATGCTTTTTGTTCTGGGAGCCTTGTTCTCCTGGTAAAACAATATGGAATTGCTTATCTTTTTTTTGTTGTTGTTGTTGTTTTGTTTTTGTTTTACAAAGCAGGGATAAAGTTCTTGAAAGTCTCCAAATAATTTCAGCATTTTAATGGACATATCCCAAAGAGAAACAGCTGATGAAATCTTGGCAATACCAAGATGTGTGAGCCCAAAGTGGAGAGACTTCTTGTAGCACAACAGGATAGAAAGCATTGGGTTTTGTTTTTGTTGTTTTTTAAATGTGGCGCTCCTCTGGTAAAATGTTGCACATTTAGGCAGAAGCTCCAGAAGGAGTACCAAGTGACTGGCACCACGTATCTTTCTGGGGAAGGGTGTCCCCAGAACCCACTGCAGACCAAGATAACAGAGTAAAACTGGGTTGCTCTAGTACCCACCTTTAAGTTAAAAAAGACTACATGTACTATGTTAAAGTTCATGAAAATGCATTTTCCTAAGCCTAAATTAAAGGTTGTTCAAATTATCCAATGTAAGGTTACTTTGTTGTAATGGGTTTCCTAAAAAATGTGTTCTCCAAAGGGATGGAGGCATGTTAATAAATGAACTCTTTGATCAGAATGATCATTTGGTAAAACTAAGCAGGTTTCATTGAATCTGGTAGACTCTTTCTCCTCAGGAAAAAAAAAATGATGAGTTTGAAGAAAACCCAAGTGAAAATACTTTAAGAAAATTGTCATGAGGCGTATATAGAAACAGCTGGTAAACACATTTTCTCAGGCTTGCCCCAAATGAGGTCTTCAGTTTCACTGGGGAACAAACTGGAATGAATCTTTCAAAGCAAAAGTCACTCCCATGAGCTAATTACTGATAACACTAATCTGTCTGGTTCCTGAACAGTTAAAAGTGTACCTCTGTACCTTCTCTTTGTGATCCATCCCTGGACATTTGGGAAGTGTGCTTGCTGAACACAGGAGTTTTGTTTTTAAAAAGCTGGAAAGAAGTCAAAATTTGAATGGCAAGAGTCTATAGAAATGTAACTGCTCCAGTTTCCTTGAGAATCGTTTGTACGTGCATGGTTTGTCAAAAGTCATTGCTTGGTCTTTGAGTCTTCATACAAGTTCTACAGCCTTAAGGGTGTAGCCTCCAGAGCAACAGTGTTCCAGGTTTCAGTATAAATAACAATAAAATCCATCATTATTCAAGTCAAAAGCCAGAATTCACAGGAATATGAATGCTCTTTGGTCTTCCCCTTCAGTTCACAAGACCCAGGTGTAATGAAAAAGGGAGATAATCTCTTGAAGTTGGCCCCAAGCAAGTTGTTGGCACTTTCCTTTTTGGAAAGAAGGTAGAAAAGAACTTTTCACTACAGCCTTGCCTTCCTGTTTTTAAGGGGATGGTGCGAGTGGGAGTGGTTGGTAAAATACAGGTTTAGGTTGCCTCTAGGAACCAAGGAGGGCTATGTTTCTTTTTTGAAGTAAACTATCTTAATGAACTTGACATTTTGTAAGGCTTGAATGTGAACTACTTTTAATAACATTTCCATGAGTCATTTTAATATATTTTACCATCGTAGATGATAAAGACATTGTAAGCATTTATTAGTGTAATTTAACATTTATTGCATAGGCATTTCAAAGTGCTCTGTCTTAGCAGATCTACAATATCCCTCCTAGTCCTTTGAGCTTTCTCATAAACTGTAGACAGTTTGGTGAGTGTCCTATCTACGTTAGTTGAAAGTATAAAAAGCAATTTTAAAATTCTGTACATGGCCACTTAAGAAAAATTTCAGACATTTTGGATGAGAAAGGAAAAATTTTACAAATTCTTATGTACAGGGTATCTTAGAATCCAGAAATATCTGTCAGATGTTTTAAAACAAACCCACCACATTTGAAATATAATTAAGTTAAAATATGTGTAGATGAGGGTGTCTGGTTAATACCACTAACTGGGAAAGATGCTGAACTTTTCATTGAGTCCATTAAACATAGTTAAGATTGTGCTCTAATACTAAGTTTTTGTTTTCTGCTAAGGGTAGTGGATTTCCTCTGCAAATCCGACAAATGTCTGTTGAGTTGTAAAAAGGATTCCAGAGCATACAAAGGTAAATAAGACAGATGCTTGTCCCCGAGGAACTCTGAACTTAGAAATGCCAGCTCATTTGCGACTTAGGTAAAATTTCAATCCACAAAAACCACTCAGCTAAATATAATAGATACTTAAGGCCAGAACAAGTATTAAGATCCAAAGAAATTTGGCAATGTAGATTATATAATAGTAGTTAGGTAAAACACTTAGCAAGATACTTTCAAGACCTTTCCTCAGTAATACCTGTGTGAAACACTTAAGATTCTGTTTTCCAAAGTTAGCGTCCTAAAAACATAGCCCCGACTCACACCCACCCCGCGCGTGCGCGCGCGCGCGCGCGCGCGCACACACACACACACACACACACACACACACACGGTGGTGGTGGGGCGCGACTCTTCTTATCAATCACTTTATGCAACTCCTCCGTCTACACTGACTAAAGCTGCCGTGGCTCATCAAATGAAATCGGGTGGAGGTGAGGGGCTCTATGCACTTAACAAATAACAGGAACCAAGCCCCTGCCTGCAGTGTTGGAGGCAACTGTGGCAAGTGATTAAATATTCGTGGTGCACAAAGAAGGAAACCCAGAGGTGTGTTTATGCGAGTGGGAAAGCCACCCCTCACCAAGAGCAAACACAGTGAGCACGGCTTTGTGTCCGTGTGGCTAGAAAGGTAGTGGCCATCTTAGTGTCGCTTTCTTTGACACCATCCTTGTTCCAATTAACTGGCCCTTGAAGAGGGATTTTGACTTAAGTCAGAGAAGAGGGCACCTACGGCTTGCGCTAAGGAAACCGCCGGCATCTCCAAGGTGTGGGTTCCGCCCTGCGCTGCAGTGTGCGCGGGCAGCTGTCCCTATTGTCTGCCGTGGGGGCAGGGCGAAGCCCCGCACGCTGGCTTTGGAGCCCAGCCGAGGATCCTGCGGGATGAGGTGGCGGGTGGGGGAGAGTGCTGTCACCGAAGGCCACCCCCAGATTCAAATGCTCAGCCCCGAGGCGTCCGAGGAGGCGGCGGTCCCCGCGGCTGCGGCGACGGTCCCGGCTGCAAATCGCCGTCGTGTGGTTGCTACTGGCAACCGAGCCTCCGCCGAGCGCGCAGCCCGCAGCCGCGGGAGGAAGGTGCCAAAGGGAAGCGGCTATGGCGCGCCGGGTGCTCGGCCCTGGCTGCCCACTGGACGGTCACTCCCCGCCAGCCCCCCACTCCCCCAGGCCCTCCGCACCCCCGGACTGCAGCTGGGCTCGGCGAGCAGCCGGAGGCCTCCGCGCTCGGCCGCGGCGCTGCCCGGCCTGCGTGCGAGCGTCAAAATCCTGGCGCCCTCCGGGAAAGCAACATGGCAGCCCGGCCTCGAAGCCCGGCGGCCTCTGAAGGGCAGCGGATCGCGGGCTCGGCCGAGCGCCCGCCCCGGGTGGCCGCCCGCGCCCGCGCCCCGCCAGGCCCCGGGTGGCGCGCCAGTCGCCCTTTGTTCTCCACTCGGTGGCCGACTCTCGCTGGGGGTGGGTGGGTGGGGGTCTGCATGGAGACCCCGAGACGCCGCCACGGGGGTGGGGTGGGGGGGATCGGCTGCTGCACATAGGGCTGTGACCCCGATCGCGTCACCCACCACCCCCCCGGGCGGACACTCGGACACTCGTCGGGTCGCCTCTGTCCCCGCAGGCCTGGGTTCCCATTTCCCCTTCTCACACCTCGGAGGTGTGAGGCGGGAGGACCGGGGAGGGGGAATGGCAGGGACGGAGAAGAAATACGATCTTCCGGACGGGGCAGAGGACAGCTGGGCTCCCCTGGCTGCCACACCAGCCCCTGGGTACAGAGGGCCTAGGCAAGGTCCCCCAGGCCAGGCAGGGCGGTGCATTGGCCCTAGAGGAGGAAAAGCAGGGGTGGGGGCGCGGAATTGGCATTCGCTACACCGGAGCGGGGTGTGCCTTGCATTTGTAGGACCAGAGCCACGTGCGCCGGCCAGTCGGGACGTTGCACGCGGCGTGCTGCAGAAACCCCGACCAAATGGCGGTCCCTGCAGCCCGCTGCCCCGGAGAGGGGGCTGGCCCGCCCGCGTGGCCCGTGGCAGGCCACTTTCACTTCTCTGCGGTCCGGGCAAGCGCTGGCGCCGCCGTCACGTCCCCGCGTCCCCGGCCCCACGACCCATTTCGGGGAGCGCGATCGCCCTCGGGGACCCTTTGTCCGGAGCCTGCGCTGCCTCGGGCCTCGCCTCCCTTCCCCTTCGCTGCCCTCCGCCCATCCCGGCGCCCACCCGGGAGAGCGGCACGCTCACAGACAGCGGCCTGGCCGCCACCCGCGGGGACCTCGGGGGGCTTCGCATCCCACAAAACCCCCAGACTCCAAGCTCCAGGGACACCGCGTCGTCGTCGTCGTCGAGGGAGAAAAGGGCTGCTGTGCCACTGAGGCGAGCCGAGGGGAAGGGGACGAAGAGACGGTTGTCACGCCACCCCGCCCCGGGTGGAAGCCCCCGGCCCACGCGGGACGCCGGCCGCCGGCGCCTCGCCTCGCGCCTCGGTGGCCACGCGCGCGCCCCGCGTGCGCGCGGCCCCGGGGAGTGGACGGCGCCTGAGAAGGAGCCCCGTCCCGAGGCCGCAGCCCGGCAGCGGCCGCCTCTCAGCCCCGGGGCTCCGGTGCTGCCAGCCCGCCGGCCCGCGGGGTCCAGCGGCCGCCCGAGCCCGGTGGGGCCTGACCAGCTCACTTTCAAATTTGGCGGGAGCGGCGTCCGCGGGCAGAGGGCGGCGCGAGGCGAGCGGCGCACGCGCAAGATGGCCTCCCGATCGTCCCCCCCACACCCCCGCCCGCCCGCCCGCGCGGCCTGTGCTCGCCCGCCCGCGGTGGGGAGCGGCGGAGCGCGCGGCGCGGCTGGGACCTGGGGGAGCCCGGGGTGCAGCTCGAAGATCGAACCCAGAGCAGGGGCGGAGGGACGCTTCCTCTCCAGCCTGCTCCTGATGGGGAAGGCATCCCGGCCGGCCGTCCACGCGTGGTTATTAACTCAGGCGTCCCGCTCCTTCCCACCCCGCGCTGGAAACTATTTTTTTTTGGGGGGGGGGGAACAGGTGAGACAATCCAGACAATCACCCTGGTCCCCGGCTTTATTGTCTGCAACTCTTTGCCTTGGTTGGACTACCTTCCTTGGTTTCTGGACGGGAAGACTCTCAATCATCTGCAGCTCTCTTTAACGTTGCTCGCCCTCCGATTTTCGACGCGTTTCCTTCTTATCCTGGTCCCTAGCTTTCTAAGTCACATTGCTCCTATCAGCTTGGGTTCTAGCTGATTTGGGACAGACTTGGAGATCTTCCAACCTACCTGAACCTCGAAATCACGTCCATTTGGAAGTTAGGGTTTTATGACAGCCCCAAATTAATGCCAAGCAGGGATCTTTTTATTGATGTGTAGGACCAAGAGAACACCAGCTTTTTTTTTTTTTTTTTAAGTTCTTCTGATAATCTCTGGAAGTAGTATTTTTATGGCGAGGGTCAGAGAAAAGGTAATTTAATTCAAGTTTTTATTGAGTGCTTTACTATTTATTCAGAGGGCTAAATGAGATTTCAGGATGAGTTTTCCACTTGAACGTTTTCAGAAAACCTATAAGATCCCTGGAATGACAAATGACTTCTGATGTCGTCGTCTTGGTGAAGGCGGTTATAGTAAAGTTCTTCGTGTGACAAAGACCTCCAGAAATTACACACTAAGAAAAAGAAACTGATGCAAATAAAGGAAATCCGTTTCAGGAACCAAAAGAAAAAAAACGTTTTAAAAATTAACTGCGGAAACAGGAAACACTAGACTGTGCAAACATTTTTCTGAGACTTTCATAATCAAAGCTGGGTGATCTTGAGATTTGCAAAGCGATTCTCTGGTTCAAGGACTTCGCGGGACTGTTTCTCAAGTCATGTTTACTGGAGGCTGGAATGTGTGATAACTTGTTTCTCTTCCTTACACAGAACCTGATCCTGTGGTCCCATTTGAGTTCAGGGGATATTTTTCGGAAGAGGGCTGTTATTGGTTCAGGAGTCGGATTTTTTTTTTTTTAAGCTAGTTTTAGAAATAACCACCTGTTGTACTGTTCATTTTATATGGGAAGAGACTTCCTTAAGAGGTACATGTGTATCTAACTCAAGAGCTTTTAATTAGAGCCGGGTGGTCCGTGTTCCATTCCATTAGGTGTCTTAAAGGGATATGCAATTTTTGAGAAGGGTTTTGTGTGGTGTTAGAAGATGCACAGATCTAAATGATGGAAAGCCAAGTTATTTCAAACGCAGTTTGATTAAGAGCCTTTTGTTTGCTTCAATCTCTGGTGAAAGCACCGTCAGAACTTCTGTCATTCCTGGTACAGTGGGAGCAAAGGTGTCTATCAAACCTTTAGAATACAGGAGAAAAAGCAAAACAACTTCCTTCACCCCAGGATGCTGAGTTCCTGGTGCAGCGTACTTCTGAATCTTATTCCGTCTAAAGCTATAAACTACGTAAAAAATAAATAAGTAAATAAATAAAATCATACATCTTCACTTCTTGCTGATCGGTACAAGTACTATTTCATGTGGGTATTTTAAGTTCCTGTTAAAGGCTTCAGAAAAAAAAAAAAAACTTTTTGATAGGCCCACACAAACATTACAGTGTAATGAAAGACATCACTAGTTTAATTTCAACCCTTGGAGAAACAGGAAAAGAAGGAAAGGTCCCACCAGTTTGCTCACGTTGTATTTTACTTCCTGAGAACCTACCATCTGAACATTCGCATATGGAAATGAAGCAATGTGCTTAACTAGTAAGTCAACTGAAGGGCAACCCTTTTCTACTCAGTGCAATTAACGGCCGGCAATTTAGGAGGTAAAAAGTACTTGGAAAGTGTTATGCATGTGTAAAGCAAGACAGATCACTATTTACACAGCAGCAGCAGGGCCCCATTTCTCTTTCTACCTTTAAGCTATCTGTGGGATCAATTTAGGCATTTTCTGTAGACTACTTGGTTTAGCTTTGTATTCTAGGATTCTAGAATACATTTAGGAGTAAAAGTCAAACTTTAAAGTCAGTTTTTCATGTACCCTAATTTGGTAAATTACAAATTTAGGAGACTTGATAGATTTCACTTTCTTAAGGTGAAGGTTTTTCAAGTGGTAACTTGGAAAGGTTTTAAACCTCAGTGTTAAGAGCAATAATGACTAGTCACTTAAGAAGCAAACCGTGATTCATCTTTCTCTTGTTTTATTAAAAGACAGTTTTTTGACTGAAATATCTTTTAAGCTTAAGCAATTTTCAAATTGAGTAAGGGTAAAAAGCCTCTTCCCAGATCCAATAAATGGAAATGTTTTCAAGTATGATGACACACTGCCGAATAAGCCTTTAAGTGCCTCTGATGTTTTAACAAGCACTTTCAGAAGTCAGTCCATCATAGAGGGTGAGATGTCTTCTGTCCTAGATAACATCATGAAAACCTTGAGAAAAACCTAGAAAAATGAGTTAAATTCACCAAAAATTGGCAAACAGTGGTAACTTTTGCTTCAAAGATTGTAAATAAACAGATACATCTTTCATTGGGCTTTCAAGCAATATACAACAAAGCATTTACTTAGCAACATCATTTGAAGACAACAATGTATTCTCCTTAGGTTTTAGCTCTTGTAATCCACTACAGGGTTCCCAAAACTTATGCACATTGTGCTTTTCATAGCAAATTTTTAATTAAAGATCATAGCTATTTTCTAAATGAATATCCTTTTATTGAATTTTTCCAATTAAAAATGAAATTTAATTTTACATCTATAATTAGAAACAACACACACAATAGGACTGTACAAATTTAGGTCAAAATAAAAATATATGTATTTGTGGCTTCATAAAACATCATTTACTGAATCTTTAAAGAAAGCAGAAGTAATAGCAATATATGTAAAAGTAATGATTTAATGGCTATAAGCAAGACAAAGCAATAGAATTGTGCTTCTTTTGCAGACTGGAGACAATGAAATGCTTAGCTACAATTTCCCATACAAACATGAAACAATATTCATATAGAATAAACATCCTCACAAACAACCAATAGATGATGAACACACACTAAGTTCGACCAAAGCAAAACAGAATGGTGGGATCATTCATATTTTAAATTCAACATGTTTACTCTATTTCAAAATACCTGTAGAAACTCATAATAAATTGCTTCTATTTCCAGACATTACAGAAAAGGCAGATTCCTTTAACTATGAAAACAACTCTTAAATTTGAAATTATTATTATGCCACATACACTAAAAAAGTTGTAAATAAAATGCTTTCCTTCAGCAATCAGCTGGTTGACTTTAAAAATCTACTTTAGAATTCCAGTGATAAACAGTATTTAAAAACACATTAATTCTATTTTAACCAAAGGAAAATTAAAACACTATTTCCATTTGCCTTGGTTAAAATTTTTCTTTACTGAAACATTAATTTTGAAAGTATTATTGGAGAAAAGCCAGAACTATGATGATCTGCCATTTGGTTCTAAGTGGTAAAGAATTTGAAACTAGTCATCTACATGAAAACAAATTCTGTGCTGGTGGTAAGTAAGCCTCAACATGGGGTGCACTATGGGTATCTGCAAAGGTCGAACCAGTTTGGGGAATTTTAACAACTGTTTTTGAATGCATGAAACACAATATTTTTATAGTATTTATAAATATATCATACAATACTGTTTCCTGTTATGTCATATACCAATATGGCATTGTACAACAAGCATAATGCCATCTGATTCTTACAAAAGCGAATCATTTAAACAAGTCAGTACAATAAACGGTCGTACCCGCTTTTTAGGCATACAGATTGTAAAACTGAAGTTTCCTTTGATCATTTTGCGGAGCAACAGAGAAGTAAAAATCAAACAGGAATTAAAATGGCTAAATATGCAAGAAATTGTTATTCACAGTGACATGGCTACATAGAATGCATTATTCTATGCGTATTCTTTCCATTTGTTGAAGTTCAAGGTAAAAAGCACTTGTTTTCTACAGGTCCACAGAACAGCATAAGAACAGGAACAATCAAAGAGAATGTAATGTCGACAATGTTAGTTGAGATTAACAAACTATGGCCCAATGTTTCTACCCACTGCAGAACGTTTCCAAATCCAAACAATGGTCACAGAAGCCATTTCACATCTTTCCTAACACAGAAACAATCTTGCCTGCCTTCTCAGAATCCAATTCTTTACAGAAAGAATCTTTTCAATTAACATCCATATGCTGTATCATCACATATAGTCCACCTTTTATGGCCAAATTTAATGTCACTACAAAAGAAAGCAAACTGGACGATAGTCACATGTATTAGCATCTATAAAGCTGTAATGGATTTGAAGGTATCTAAATCAGGGTTGAAAAATCTTTTCCTTAACAGTCTCAGGATTCAACCAGATGAAGTTGCTGATGACCCATTTATTGATGATTTTCGAGGTCTACTGGCAAAGGAAGATTGGTGGTTACCACTGGGGCTGTTGCTGGTTCCATTCATAGTACTGGAAATGTGAGGGAACTGGGGGTGAGGAGACTGCACTGGAGTACTGGGGCTGGGCAAACAAGAGGAGGTGGAGGGAATACCTCCTGCTGGGCTGCTGGCCTTGTCACTCCCAGAGTCACTTTCCAGTTCTCCAGTGTTTGGCAGTCCATCTCTCTGGTGACTGATCTTCATTCTTTTACAAGTTGGCCGAACTCTGTATTTCAAAGGAAGTGGGCCATTCTACAAAGTTTAAAGGAAAAAGAAATATCACTCTCAATTCTTTACATGAATCTGGCCAACAGAGGTTAAGGGTAGAAAACCACTTACTCTTCTCCAGGTATAAATGTAGGCAATGTCCATCAGTGTATAGTAATCCTTTAGAGGTTCCTCTTCATACATGACATCAATCTATTGAAATATATTTCAGGTATTCAGTGATAAAAAGACAAAGATAAACTCTTATGTTTTTGTCATCTAAACATAATCCAAAATGTTTTCAAAAGCATCTTCACCAGCTATTTTAAGAGAGAGCTTAAACTTTGCCACCAAATGTAAGGTTTCTTTGTATTGCTTTTTAAGGTCCAGGATCAGAACTGGAAACATGTAAACATCTACATAAATGCACGAGGTAGGTACCTGGAAAGTATTCGGTATGTCCATCTTACTCCTGAGAAACTTCCTCAAGTGCATCACCGTCATCGCTGCTGGGCAGCGTAAGTATCTTTTATCATTCACCTAGAAGCACAGTTACAAACATCATTTTCTCCTAATTCCTAACCTTCAGGTAAAAAGAAAGTTTGAATTGCCTAAATATGATTTTTTTAAAAAGTACTAATATCCACAACAAAATACTCAACTAGTTATATTTTTAATTTACTATTGAAAATACTAAATCAACAAATTCCCAACACAACTTGGCCATTTAACAGCATCGTATGGGGCCCCAAGTATTGGAAAGGACAACATAAAATGAAGGACCCCAAATCCCCTTGGGTTCTGTAATGTGGGCATACCTCCTCCTTAGACTTCTCTTTGTTGACCTTCCGATCAGATCTAAGAGACAGACAGTGACTGGTGAGACCAAGCATCTAATAACCACTTTACCATCAAACACATTTCCTGGAGAACTTACCTGCTCTGGTCAAAGAATTCAATAGATAAGCTTATTATCTCATCATCAGTTATAATTCGCTTATCTTCATCTGCAACTTCTCCTCTGTCTTCATTAGAGCCATTGGCAGCTATAAAGACATTTTGAAATTCGATTTTAAAAAACTGAGTATTTTGCATATAAAAAGATAGAAGGGGTGATTTTGAGTAGACACAATAAATTACTAAATAGATTTTCTTCCCCAAATAAAATATCTTTTGTCCCACAAAAGTTTACCATCAGCTGAAGGATGAGCTGCATAAAAATCCCTCCTTCTCTTCATTTCATCTGAAAGGTATGAGAAGGGGAATACAGAAATTTGGTCCAACAGATAACACCAACCATTTTTTAAAATTCATTTAATTAAGTTACTCACTTTTGAAAAGCCCTGGAACTAGTTTGTATACAATATCTTGAAGAGTTTTATCTGACCTGAAAATGGAAGAATCAATTAATATGGCAAAACTAGAAATGTTCTTAAGTTTTGGGTATTTTTGGTGTTTTGGTTCTTTTACTATTGTGATACAGTGTAAAAGTACACTGATAAGAAAAACAGTGAGGTCTCTGTAGTAGTTCTTCAAATCAGCTGGTCCTTTATATTTAATAATTAGTTCTTCACATTTATTGAGTCAAGGGAACTGGGTCTTTCATGTAACTAACTTCACTAATAAGATACAGAAAAGAATAGAGAAGCATTGAGAAATTATTTTTGTCTGCCATTACGTCAATAAAGCAATGCACAAAAGAGGGCAACTAATTCATTTTTAAAGGACAGAAAAGACACCTTATAACACTGGATGATACTGTTGAGCTTTGTCTAAACATAGTCATCATTAAGATGGTAAGAAATTAAAGTTCTATCCCCTCCCCTATAAATTACACATGTCAGATTAGGACTCAAGAATAAATATCCTTCAAAGCAAAAACAGGGATGCCTTCACCACTTGTGAATTATGCAATTCCAATAACAACTACCACCAAGAAATGCCAGCATTTCCCTACCTTATATTCAGTAGTGGTCTCGTTTTGTGAACTTGGACATCACAGATAGGACAATACTTGCTGGTCTCCAAGTAACGCACAATACATGTTTTACAGACTAGAAAGAGGAACATAAAAAGGTTTTGTAAGTTTACAAAGTAGAGGTTCAAGTATTAACAGTATCAGAACTTAAAATTCAAGGATGGGAAATGACAAGGGTATTTCTCAAAGTAAAAAGTGAAACCAATCAACACCCTGAACACTACATACTGCCTAATTGTAACAAAATCAGTATCAAATCACTATATGTAAAAGAAAGTAAATCCCACAACTGTGTACTAACATCTAAGGAATGTGGGAATGTCGCTAGTTTTAACAACCAGGATGAGCCGTGAACTGCACAGGCACAAGAAGACTCTGGTGTACTTACAGGAATGTAGACATTCTATTATGGTAGTGGCATCAATGAAGTACCCTCCACAGAGTACGCACATTAGGTGGGGATTCAGCTCAGTGATCTTGATTCTGGTTGTTCGATGCATTTCTGCCTGATAAAAGATCCTGCAAGACACAAAAATATTGGCTGTAATTCAAAGAAAGAGAATCAAGATTATCTCCACAACTCTTAAGTAACCGTATACCCTGAAACACTGGGTAGTTCATAAAACTCGTTTAACACTGTACAGCTGGACTCTCCAAACGTTTCCACAGAAGGAATTTACTAATGAGATCAGAACAACCTCCACTGAAATGGTGTAAAAGGATCCAACTAAATTTACTCCTGGCCTTTCAGGTCATTTCAGGAGCGAGATGAAAAGGTCTGGGGTGGGGGCTGGGAGCTGAGTGGATTCAGGTCTCTTTCTTCCATCTGTCCTCCAACTCCTCAGACACCACGCAACTCTTCAGGCACCATGCAGCCCCCGCAGATATTTACCAGCCACTAGGGCTTGATATCTAAGTCTCCGAATTTACTGTGGAATTTCCTGCAGGTCCTCCAGTCAAAAACTTCGGGATATTTTAGACAGCTCAAGCAACTAGAACCTGGCAGGGCTCAGGCCCCACAAAGAGAAAGCGCTCGGTGCTGCCTCCTGCATCCCTGGCATTTCCGGACTGGGTGCACAGGACAGAAGCACCTCGTGGGCCTCCGCTGAGGCCTGGGCGCCGAGGACACCGGCGGGATGTGAGGGGCGGATCCCGAGGTGCCCCAGGCTAGGTCTTGCTCCGGATTCGGAACTCGCCTCTGTTGGGGTTTCCATAGCAACTTACACTTACACTTGGCATCCGGCCACCGCTGCAACTCTGTGAGGAGCTGGCCAAGCCGAGCCTCTGCGGGGCGTGCGGGGTGGCGGGCGCGGGGAGGGGCGGGGCGGGGTCGTAGGGTGCGGATCTTCGGGTGACCGCCACCGCAGTCCCAGCCCCAAAGAGCGTGCA
Organism: Peromyscus leucopus; assembly: GCF_004664715.2. Classification (NCBI taxonomy): domain Eukaryota; kingdom Metazoa; phylum Chordata; class Mammalia; order Rodentia; family Cricetidae; genus Peromyscus; species Peromyscus leucopus. The sequence continues at coordinate 71,310,486 of NC_051067.1, read as the reverse complement.
CCGGCCATTCCAAACACTCTCCGGGTCTCTTCCACATCCATTGGGAGGGAAGAGCTACTTTCTTATCTTGCCCTTTTTCTGTCTGTCCTGTTAGCAATCGCTTCGTCAGAAATTTCACTTAGAGATCTTTTGAGAATTGCCAACTGTGCACTTAGCCCCAACCCGGCAAGGCTCGAGTTGCAGAGACGTTTATTGAACTGAACCTCTAAGGCTCCCTTCTCTAATAAGTCCTCCAGTAGATCAGATGAGCCATGCAAAGTTTTTGGAAGGGCTAAATACTGAAATCTGTTTTACAAGGGCAGAAGGAGGGGCAAACTTCCATTTGAATAGACTACCCTGGAAGCAAGAAAAACTACTCTAGTGGGCAGGATCGTGACAACCTGTAAAAAGCCATGTGACCAGCCCATTCCCAAAGCTAAAGGCAGAGTAAAGCTTGGGCACGGAGAAACAAATGTCATTTTCTCATCTAACTTCCATACAATACTCACAAGATGAAATGATAATCCCAACAGACACATTTTAGAAAACTCACAGTTGAGAACTGTCAGCAACACCATTCCAGAAAGTCATCAGGGAAGCCAATTACCTAGTGTGCTGCTGTGGGACGCAGCTTCAATTACTACCCTTTCACTACAGACTTCGGGCGGCTGACCCTCTACACCTGACTGAAATACATCCTCAAAGCTGTCTGCAATGGAAGTCTAGGAACTTGCATAATTTGTAGTAAAATGCACCGGGGGCTTTAATTTTAAGGAAATTTTCATACAGACGAGGGAAATAACAACTAGCATACCCCAAGTGGCTGGAAATTACAGCAGTGAGTACTAAAAAATGGCCCAAACACAAAACAAGCTTCTCTGTGGATGTGGCTCAGTGGCAGCCAGTGACTTCAATCAGAGCATCTTTAATGACTTGTTTAGAATACTGTCAACAAATAGCATCAACCTAAGTAGAGTACTGGAGGAGGTGTGGATGGAATCATGTCTCCAAAGGGCAAGATCCAAATTCAACTCTACTTAGTGATTACAGATCACCCTGCCTGCTGCTTAAAGGAGCTCTTCTGGTGAGGCCACGGGCTCCTTCCTAGAAAGATGGTCAGTGAAGCTGATGCTCTGCCTATGAGAAGCCATAGCCTACTCACACCACCTATCATAAAGTTCACCAAAGGGCCCTGCCTTCTCCCTCTGTGCTACAGAAGGCGCATTCTATTCCATAAGTTTAAATACTAACTCAAAACAACAGTCAAGCCTCAATGGAAGGTGATTACTAGTTATCTTTGAACACTTCAGTTGCATGAACTTGACTAAACCTTTCAAATTCACCTTAAATTGGAATTCTTGCAACTCTCCTACCTCAGTTGAAAATAATTTGGCCTCTTTTCCATAACCATTCATAATGCTAATCAATTACCACTTTGTTATTAACACAAACGTTGATTCTTCATCATTTTGTCCTATTGGATAGTACTGGCAGCCTAATAAAGACTTTCTGGAATGCTTAGTAAAACTTAAACAATCTCTTGCACCACAGAAACTGCCTGTAGTAAGCTAGTGAAAACACAAGCATATAGCGTTGAAAATACTCAATGGTTAAAACATGCCTTTACAGCCTACTCAGTTGAAGCTGGCAGTTTTCAGTTGGAGGCCTAACTCCAGTAAGGTCCAAATGACAGAAAACAGAAGCAAGCTCTTATGTTAACAATCAGCTTGACGACTGCAACCTAAGAAATGCAAATGAACTCCATAATCCCTTTGGGGGCTCACTGCTCAAATGCGAATATGGGTAAAGTTGGGGGTGACTTGACTCATGGGGAGAACTTTGCCTATTTGGACACTTAACATACACCCAAGAGCTCAGTGATAGAGTATTAATGGACTTATCAAATACATCTAAATGCTTGCTTGCCTTACAAAAGTGTGTATGTGACTGTATTTGAGTGTCTACACATGCATACACAATCTTTTACATAGCTTTAAAGATATTATTACAAGAGTATAATTTGCCCTGGTAGGTTATTTCAAATACTGCACTTTTGTAGGAGATATATGGAAATGAACTGGGATATATATATATATATATATATATATATATACACAATTTTACTTAAGAAAAAGAATCAACCTCTGAAAAATTCTCCTTAACCTGTCACTATTCTATTTAAAACCCAAATGTTACTGCATAGTCTCACAACTTGGTTACACACATACCATCAACAATTTACATTCTTTAGTATCAAGGCTTTACTACGTTTTACAACGTGTTTCCAAAGGGTTGGGGGGGGGCTCCTATAAAAATAGGTTGAGCTAACATCATACATCTGCATTTGGGTAAACATGCCCGGAATTTTTGCCTACTTTAAGGGAAGGGGTTAACACTCAATTCTCTTTCAGATATTGAACCGTGACCACTAAGCCCACTAAATCCTTTTATTGCAATTGGGAATGATCAAAGTCTCTCTCCTTGTTTATTTCCAATTATTAACTGTAAAGCTCTGGGGAAAAGATCATGCTCCAGCGCTGTCAAGTCCAAATGACTACGTAAACATAAGTAATCAATGCGTTAGTACTCCTTCCCCAAAGCATCCCCTTACTACATGACCTATGCTGACATTTAGCGAAATCTATAAAACATAGTGGACCTAAGTCACGAGTCTCTGCGCATCCCACAGAATGGGGGAAAGTTGTAGTGTCTTCGAAGGAAAAGAAGAAAAAGGGGGGGAAAGAAGTGGACAGAGAAAGGGAGCCTTCGAAGGCAAGGCTAACGACCAGTCACCACCGTCTTCACGACAAAACAAAGCTCTAAATTTGAAATGCCCACCTCCTGGAGAGCTCGCCCCCAGCACGCATGGAACCCCCACCCAAGACTCCCAACAAATACCACCTTGAAAACTTTACCCTTTCCAACACAAATGCACAAGATCTTGGAAACAACTGGGAACCGCCATCTTACCAGCCATCCAATTTCACACAAGTGTCCCTCCAACTTAAGTTAATAACATTTTTGTCCGGGCTCCCCCGAGCCTAACACCCACCTCGTCGGGATCGCTGCCCCCCACAGTACCCGTCCCTATAAAATGGGGGCGTTCCCTGGAGGTTCAAAGACCTCCAGAGCCCTTTCTTCGGGAGAGGAGGGAAGCCACTGGACCCAGGCAGCGCCCGATCTCGGGATCCCGTCCCCATTTCAGCAAAGTCTACCTCTCAACAAAGGGCGCAGCGGCCGCGGGAGCCGCGCAGGCTGAAGACACAAGTGCCGCTCTCGGGGACCATGTGCGGCGCGAGGGTGCCGGGGGGCGCTCGGGGGAGCGGGGAACTAAAACGTGGGGCGGCGCGGCGCGAGCGGGCGCGGGCGGCGGCTGGAGCGGCTGGAGCGCGGCCGGGCGGCGCTGGTACGGGCTGCGGGGCGTCCGGCGCCGCGGGAGGTGGCGGGCGCGCGGGCGCGGGCGCGGGGCGCGGGCCGCTTGCCCACGCTGTCAGCTCCGCCGCCCCCCCTCCCACCCACACCGCCCCGACCCCCACCGGTCCCCGGCCACGGCCCGCCGGCGCCTCCGCCTCCTACGTACCCGGAAAGAGCGGCCGGCGCGAGGCGATCGGAGCGGGCGGAAAAGACAATGAAAGTTAAAAGTCGTTCAGCAGAAAATGAATGCGAGCCAAGCGGCCATCTTGGAGCGAGCCGCCGCCGCCGCTGTCAATGGGCACCGAGCGCGGCCGAGAGCAGCCGCGGCCGCCGCGCTCGGCTCATGCCGCTCCCCCGCCGGCCTCCTGCTCGCGCGCTGCGGCCTCCTCCTCCCGCGCGGCCTCCTCCGCCTCCGCGCGGCCTCCGCCGCCGCCTCCTCGGGGCCTCTCCTCCTCCTCCTCGGCGCAGCCGCCGCCTCCCGGCCGCGCTCGGGGGAGGGCGCGCGGAGGGGCCGAGCCGTATTATTCTGCGGGGCTGGGAGGTGTTGCTAAGCCGGCGCGGGGCTCCCTCGCCAACCTCCCCATTGTCTCGCCCGGTCTCTGCCTTTAATAGTACGATTATTATTTCAGACTCGCGTGGGGGAGGCGGGCGGGCGGGCGGGCGGGCGGGGGGCGCCGAGTGTGCGTGCGGGCGGGGAGGCGGGCGGGGGAGGGGAGGAAGGATGAGGAGGGGGAGGGGAGGGTGGAAAAAAATGCACCGCTGAAGGCAGAGTGGAAACTGACACCGGCTCCAAAATGGCTCGGAGTCCGCCCGCCCCCTCCCCCCGCCCCCCGCCGGGTCACGTGCTCCCCTCATTCCTTAAGGGCGGCCTGGGAATTAGTGTCGGTGTAGTCGGGCCCGTGGCCGCCCCCTCCCCTGCGCGCCGCGCGCCCAGCCCCCTCCCCTCGCTGCGCGCCGCGGCCGCGGCGGCGGCGGCGGCGGCGGTGGTGGTGGCGGCATTTCTCCACAGCGCCACACGCCGCCCGCTCGGCGCGGCCCGCTCCGGCCCCGCACGCCGCCCCGCCCCCCACCATGTCTCCCGCTCGCGGCGCACACGTCCGCGGGGCCCGCCGCCGGGGGCGCCCGGCCGCCGCTGCCCCGCTCGGCCCCGCGGAACCTGCGCCGAGTCAGGCCCCGCGGAAACAACAGCGGCCGCCCGCCCGCTGGTGGCCGGGAAGAGGCGCGCGCGGGCAGCAGCCGGGCTGGCTCCGTGCACAGGGGCGGGCGGGCCGGCGGGCGCAGGTAACGGGCCGGCCCGGCTGCCAGCGCGGCTCCCCGCACACCTTTCCCGCGGCGCTCAACCGCCCGGGCACCGCAGGCGTCCCGAGCCAGCGCCAGGGGCTCTGCTTTGCACACACAGTCGGCATTCACACACAAACTCCACACAGAATACCGCCCTTCTTGTGGGAACGCCACTTATTTATTCAGGGTACGAGACTGTGATAGGGCTTGAGATCGCTCCAAAAGAGGGAGTGCATGCTTAATACTGAAAATTCAAATGCTGAGAGTTTCCCTCTTAGCCATTTCACGTGTGTAAAAAAGTGTCAAAAATAGATGTGTGGCGTAAGTTCAAAAGGACGCTCTTTTTCTCCTGAAAATGACATCCAGCTCGCAGGGTCCTGCAGGAGGCAAGGCGTGTCTGGTTTTCCTCTAGGCTCCTGGGGTCCCAGGTTACAACTGAGTTGCTCTTTCCAGGCTTTTTGAAGCATCCTTAAGTTTCCCCACCAAATCCTAAAAGATGTACAGCTCATGTCACAATTTTGGGATACAAGTAAGGAAGCGCCCAACTTGGAGGCAGCTGCAAGAAAAAAGTCGGAAGAACACCTAACGAGTCTAAAATTAAAGGTGGTTTTAACCGCTGGCAAATAAATCACTATCCAAAGAAGCGCTTCCCTTACAGGATCTTGTCTTCGAACCAACTATTCAAGTTCTAATGAAAAGAGAATTTCTCACAGAATTTTTGCAGGCGGAGAATATCTAAATTGTGTCCACAACTCCTCTAAGGAAGGTTATTATTTACACACATTTTCTAACTTTAAGTGTCATTATTATTTAAACTGAAATGACTGCAGATGTCTCTGGAACATTCAATTTCATCCAAATTTTCAGGGATGATCTTCATTTTATTTAGTTGGTAAGAAATAAATTCGTTGTCATATCCATCAATCAACGAAAATTTCAATTCTTCAGCTTTACACTGACAATATAAACAGTTTAAAGAACTTATGTGACTTTCCCTTTATAGAGTAATTTAAAAACTACTGCTTAAAAATACAACTTCAGAAGTTTAATTTGTGAAAGGCATTTTTAAATCTCTGCTCTTACTTTTGCCCAGTTTTACTGAATCAGATGCATGACAAACGGAAGGAAAGTGTACTGAACACACATTTTAGAAGTAAGTTTTAATGAGAAGAGCAAATACAGGCTACTGGAAATATACCTATCTAACTTTGAAAAGTGAAGTCTATGTTAAGTTTCTGCCATTCTCCTTTGCCATTGAGTCCTGAAGCATCATTATCTGATGACAGGCAGACAGACAGCAGCTCTAAACAGAAAGGAGCATACTCAAAGAGCCTCATACTGTACCTGTAACTCTTCCATACTGCAGCTAAAACTAATCTCTGGGGAGGACCTGGAATCACTGTTCTGTGGAAGAAAAAATGCTGTTTATTTAAATCAAGGAAAGGAAAGTTTTTGTTACACATTTCATTTTTAGACAAGGATCTATACCTACCTCTACATTTAAGGTCACCAAATATCCAGGTCGGTACATCTTATGAAGTTGATTGGTCTAAAACAACACAAAACACCAGTCTTTAACCTAATTTTAAAAAAGTTCCCTAAACCCCTCTATAGAGAGTTTGTTAAACTTTACCTTTATCTGATATTCCAAGCGCCAAGAAACATCAGTTATATGAGGGAGAGACCTGCCTATACTGAAAGACAAGGATAATTTTGTAATATCTACAGAAAAATTTTCAGTATCTGCTAAATGATGTCCTTCCCTCCTCCACCCACTTCATCCCACTCTGAACTTAAGGTACTGTTGAACTTCATCTTCAAAAGAGTAAAAGCATCTAAGATTAAGTCAGGCTCCACCTTTAAAAACATTAGCTTAACTTCAATTGTTCCCCATGCCCTTTGGCCCCTTTATTTTGGGGCAGGATCCCAGGATTTTGGGCCGGGTTTGTTTCACACCAGCACACTCCATTCATTACCCACAAGTGAGAAGTGCCCCAGCCTGACACCCAACACAGTACCTACCTTCCCAGTAGGATTTCAAGAGAATTCTTATTATTCTGGGGAGGGGGGGAAAAAAGAAGAAGAAAACACATTTTTGCAAACAGAACAGGGAAAGGGGACTAATTTTTAATTTAAAAGTTTAAAGTAAATAACCTGATACTCCGTACAAAATATTTCTATTCGATCTTGGTCAAATTTACAGTCTTCAAGGTAAGTGCTGGAGGGGTGGGAAAACAAACCAAGGTTTAGTCTCTGTGTTTAGGGACTGAAATTACAATCACAAAGATACCACTTAACAACCCAGGGGCGTTTAGTTAGAGCCCGTACCTCAGAGTAGCTTTGTCAAGTCCGTGCTTCCCTGCCTCCAGAATGCAAGTTGCAGCTGCCGCATGACAATGCTTTAAGACCACTGGGTCGATATGTTTCAAGCCTGGGTGATCTACAATAAATTAATTGCTAATGATTACAGATTCTTTAGACCCCTTGTTCCGAAGAGGAATATTTTGGTTTGGGTAAAACTTCCTTTCAAAAAAAGGATAACAAAAACTCAAGTGTCAATGAATGAGATGAACAAGGTCAACTGCAAAACAATAAAGAGAATAATACATCAATAATCTGCTGTCAATCTCTCTTCAATTACCTTCTTTTATTTTGTCTTAGTATTTTTTTTTAAAAATACCAGGCCTCAGAGTAAAGGGGGCAGTGGTTGCTGGACCGACTGGAAGCAAGGGAGAAACTGAAGATGGCTTACACAGTGTAAATTTCAAAATGAACAACTTTGAAAAAAAATGACATTTTAGAGTAATTGGTTCCGTGGACATAAATACACCAAGGAAGTTTGACGGGAGGGCATACACTAGAATGTACAACAGAAGTTTCAAAATCGCACTAGTTTACACACACACACACCCCGCTCCGAGATTAACCCAGGTGGTGGTTACTATTTTTTACTTGAAGACCAGCTTCCACTTTCATATTTTTTGTCCCAGTGTCTAGTATGAAACCGGGGGGTGAGGGGTTGGGGGCCGGGGACGCACACAACCAAAGAGATCTGAATTGTGTTGATACATTTAAGGACATAACCTAGACGTGATCTGTCTTGAAGTACGCTCTTAATCCATAATGCCAACCGCACTCTGCGACCAGACATTTAAAACTGTCTCTCTTCCTGGTAACCGCTGCAGAACAAAACATTATGCGCCCTCCTCGAAGGTTCTGGGAGAAGAACCTGCATTTAACACACTGAACTACGGTGTTGGAGTGATCACAGGCTCCGGAGGTGTTCTCGAGGGTGGAAAAATGTCAATGCTATTTGACCCAGCTGAAACAGACCCTTTTCACCCCCCTCTAGCCCCGCCGAGGGAGCATGAATCACAGGACCTCCCCAGTTGAAGTCCAAGTGTCAAAACAGCCGCAGCCTCCGAGAAGGCTGAAAACCCCACACATTTAGGCCACAAACAAGACTTGAACGCGGCTTTACAAAGGAACAAAGAGCCTGGCAGGGAAACCAGGCCAGGAGCGTGGAGCTGGCCGCCTGCAGGTGCCCTGCAGGGGCGGGAACGGCGCTCGGGGCCCGCTCGGGGCCCCACACTCGGGCCGAGCGCTGGGCGAAGCCCGGGGACTTGCCCGGGCCGGGGCTGTGCCCACGGCGCCGGGCTGGCGGCTCTGCCGGGCGCCCCTCCGCCCAGGCCACGGCGGCGAGCGAGCCGCTTACCTAGCGCGGCCTCGTCCGCCCGGGCGTCCAGCAGGCTCTGGAAAGCCGCCCGGAGGAGAAGCGCGAAGGCGTTGGAGTCAAAGGAGCCGGGATCCGCCAGCGTCTGGACGCCTCTCTGCACATACTCCGAGAGCTCCATTGTGAGCGCGCCGTGACCTTCGACATGCGCACCACGTGACTCCCCGACGCGCGCCCAGCTGATCGGTGGCGGGCGCGCGCCCGCGGCCGGGCGGCTCGGGGAGGTTCGGCGACGGCTCGGGACGGTTCGGGGAGGTTCGGGCCGCGGCTCGGGGAGGTTCGGGAGGGTTCGGGCAAAGCTCGGGCGGCGGCTGGGCCTCTCGGCCTCGGCCGCCCTGCGGGCCTTGCGCGGAGCGCCCCGGCCTTTCCTACTCTCTGGGTGCCGCTGGCCTCGGCCTCGGCGGCCGCCGTCGCCCATCGGAGGCGCTTGGCGCTCACCTGGGACCGCACCCGCTCGGTCCCCACCGGGCCCGGTGCCGAGAGGCGCGGGGAATCCCTCCGCCGCCACTGCGGCGGCGAGAAGCGGGGCTTCGGGACGGCGGGGGGCTGAGTGCGTGCCAGCCTAGCCCGCAGCGCTGCCCTTTTGTGAAGCCGTGGACAGCGAAATTTACCAATTTTCCCTTGTCTTTGTCACTCCAGGAATAAGGCAGTAGATCCCTGCGTGGTGTGCACCGAGACACCGGCATAAAGAGCGGGGGTGCGCGCGCCGTCCTTAACAATTGGGAGGTTAATAAATTATTCATGAACGTATTTGACAGGATTATTAAAATTTTTATATGCTGCTGCAAATAAATACCTTTCAAAAGCACTCAGTGATATACATTCTGTGCTCCCAAACTCATTACGTCCGTGGCTTTAATTACTCAATCAACAGAGTCTTCATAAATATATATGATGAGATAGTTATCTTAGTAAAGTTCGGTTAGGAATGGCAGGATCTTTAGTAGAAATGAATTACTTTTTCAGATACCCATAACTTCAAAGAGAAATCCTGTGTAAAGTTTAACTCCCCCCCCCTTTTTTTTACTCCGAAGGTGGTTTAGGAGAACAAGAATAGTTCTTTGTAAAGAAAACCGCGAAGTAAGATACATTAGACATTTTTTTTTTAATCAAGAGAGTTTGAAAACTAAAAAAAAAAAAAGAAGAAGAAGAAGAAGAAATTTCCAAATCTTGAAGGATGAGGGAAGGGCCATGGAACAAGAAATGTGTTTTACTCTTCCGGAGCGATAATACATAACGCCAGATTCAACACGAAATACTCTTGTTTGCCCTAATTTAGGTGCCTGTTTGTGGGGGGAAGGTTGTTATTAATGAATAAAGTCAATATGCCACGTTACACCGACGTGTGCACAGTACCGCTCTTCACAGTAACAGGACGCGAATGGAATGTTTTCGCCTCCAACAAGTTGAATAGCGTTGAATAGCGAGGCTCAGCGAGCTTTGAAAAGCACGTGCAAGTCCTTCTCTAGGTGAGAACACAGCAGCAGGAAAGGCTTAGAGGTCTCCTTAGGGCTTTAGGAAACAAATACCCATTAATTATGCTCTTTTTTCTTCCCATTTCTCTATTTCTTTTTAAACTCTGAACCCCCATAAAATGACAGTTGAAAAATTTCAAGAGACTTATTTTACAGGGCAGAACCATCTATATGTTAATTTTAACAACACCCAAACACTGTGTTTATTATATATTTTATGACCACTGAGTGTTACCACTCAAATAGAATTTGAATTGATAACTCTGATCAAACTTTAGTATCAAAAATGTGTGAGCATGGGCTTTTGAAATGCAGTTTTAAAAAAGAATAGTAAGCAAGTGGTAGTGAGTTTATCTTCATAAAAGCTAAGAAATTCACAGTGGTTGTTTTTCCCTCACATTACTCTCTTGGCCATGTGTCAGCAGTTGGAGTCTATGTGTCTCTTCTGTCTAAATAGATTCATGTGTTAGGCCCCCCAAATGGGTACATTTCCAGCTCTCACAAAAAAGTTAAACCATAATGTTTTCTCATGCTAAAATTTGGATTTTCTTACTATAGGTCAATTTCTTTTTATTTTCTTTGGTGAAGGCGCAGGATCAAATATTTCATTTAATGAACATGTGTGCCTTTGATAAACTGTGGCAATGTATAGAAACATGATCATTAAATTCATGCTGTAGACTTCCTCGGCCACAGTCATAAAATCAATGCATTTTATATTGTTAGAAAAACTGAATAACATTCTGAAAGTGAGCAAATACGAACTTAAATTTTTTGCTTCCGTGGCTGAAAACAGCTTTGAAACTTCCATTAAACTTTACAAATTTTTGCAGACTTACTCAAAGACTGTATCTGACCTCAAAGCACGTTTTAAAAGAGTAGTTTTAGGGAGCTGAAAAAACAGTATTTAAATATCTTCATATCAACAATGTGGCTTGCTCTATTGTTACAAATATTGAAGTACCAGGTACTGATAAATTTGTTTTGCTATTTAGGAACCTAGAAGTTATTTCAAGAACTAAAGAACATCATTTGGAACAATGTTTTAGAGTCTCAGAGCACAGTGTATCCTTTCAACAGGCTGTTGTTTTAACAGCTGAATGTTGGCCACTGCACCACCCTTACAGCGGCAAGTAACCAGGGCTTTATCATGATCTCTGTGTTCAGCCTTCCCCAAAGGCCTTATTGCTGGATGTTTGTTAGTTTTATGAATTAAAATAAAAAAAAACCAACAATTTTTAGGTGAGCAAGTACTTTTGCTTTTGTGCAAAGCAAGCTGAGAGAAAGTATTCTTGTATATTAAAGAGGCCATTGGACATCTGCGGGCAGGAAGTCAAAACTAACATTCAGGAAGACCTGCAAGATATCCAAAAGTTTGCCAGACTATGGGAAAGAAGGTCTGTTTGATTCCGGCCCATCAAACAACCTGCTCGTTTTCCATGAAGAAAGAAGGCAACAAGATGTAAAGGCTACTCATACAAAAGAAACCATTTTGCTTATTATTCCCAATCCGTTGTCTTTGATGGTTAATTATAATAAACTCTTAAAACATTCACTAATAAAAATGGAATTTATTGTTTTTGTTTTTTTCTGCTAACCTTACCACAACCGGACAGTTGAAAGAAACATTTAACTAATATACATGACCTTTGAAGAGTTTAGATCAAAAGCATTTCAGTACAGTTTATAAGACTATCCACACACATTTGTTTTATTAAGTATCTTAACTTGGTCAGGCACAAATTGGGCCTAGTGATTTGAATGATCAGGTTTTTGCACATTCAGAATCATAGAGTTCAAGTAACCTGAGTATTAAGAGGAGATACTAAAGCTTTTGTTTTTGAGTTAATATATAAAATGAAATCTCAAATAATTTTTAAAATGGCCATTGCTACAATAATTAATTTAGAAGCATATAACAGTTTTCCTCAAGGTGATCTAGCTTAGTCTGTATATGTGGATTTAAGAACAAAATGCAAGTTCACTTCAATGGAGTCCGAGTCAAAATGGGAGAAAAAGTGAGATGTGAGGTAACTTTAAAAAAATTGGAACCACAGAAGTAGAAATCCATGATAAAACTTTCTCTTAAAACACTCAGAAAAAGCCAGGATTATGATTTTGCACAAGTATTTTGGGTTTTCTCCTTGAAATTTTAATTTAAGACATTGAAATTAAGTACTAAGTAGCTTCATTTCCATTTTGATAAGATTTTTCACCATTTTGTACTATTTTCTTATTATTAAATGAATACATGTAAAGTATAATAGCTTCAAAATTGAACAATAAGGAAACTTAAATAGATTAAATCTAAGATTCAAAAAGGCCAAAGCATTACGCTGATAAGAATTTTTTTTTTTTAAGGCAACATCTTAAGGCCTTTCCTGAAAGAAGGATGCTAATTTTGTTAAAACTTTGGAAATAGAGAATTCTATAGTCAAGATAGTGACAGGAAATCTTTTGCACCTCTGAAGCGACATGTGGGGACTGCTGTCATGGTGCCATGAACAGTTTTGTTAGCTACTAAAGGAAGAATAAGACGACTGTAAAATTAAAGGGGCATGCATGAACATCAAGTTACATATTTTTAGTATCAGGTCTTTGTAACTAATCAGTGTAGAAAATAAGAAAGACCTTTCAGACAGACTTTCTAAATATTAGTAAATAATTTCTTCCCTTTAGGGACAGGGTAACATAACAATAATGATGCCCAAGTCCTTACTTTGAAGCAAGCAAAGCAGCTCAGTTACATGGGAATCCATGAGCCACAGACACCAACACTGTGAAAGAGAAATGAGGAAATGTTTCGTGAGAAGGAAGTGGATGAACAAATGCCGTTTGTCAAACGATGAAAGCAAATTTTAATTACAAGGTGAAGAAACTAGGAAGAAATGAGAAAAAGAGTATTCGTGAACCATCCAAGGAGAAAAGAATGGGCAGAAGTTTAAGTCTTGGAATTTCTGCACAAATAGGAAACACTAATTTGTCTTTAAACTCATCAAGTGGCCTAAGTGACTGCTATTTCCTTAAAAAAAAAGAAAAAGAAAAGAAAAGAAAGAAAAAAGAAAAAAAAAGAAGCAAGTTTACTCCAGAAACAACGTTGTTTTTATTTCCATCACCAGGGAACAGCTGTGACAATCAGGAGTTGGTCAGTCATCTAGTAATTTCTATAAAATAGATGAAATAAAACACTTAGCCAAAAAAAAAAGGGGGGGGGCCTCTATAGCAGGGTTTTGATTCGGTCATTTGTGAATGACCCATGGTTAAGCTAAAAGAAGGTAAAAAATGAAGCACAGACTTGTGGAGACAAGTTCATGCTGATGAATATATCAAATTCCTTGTGAGTACAGCCTGTGCATTACATTGTTAGGAGATTTTTAAGAAGAGAGAAAGGAAAAGAGAGAAATTAAAAGTAAGGAAGCGGGTGTAAGCAGGAAGGAGAGAGATCAGGGTTTACGGTCGACCAAGACTTCCTTAGCTCACTGGTTCCCACAGAGCATCGTGGTAACATTCAAGGTGAACTGGGTGGGTCATCATCTACGGTGTTCAGAAACGCTTTGGTTTCCAGGTGTTCCATATCTCAACTACAGCAGGGACTGTCTGGCATTATTTTCCCTCTTTGCTTCTAGAAATATTCTCAGGCCTCAGAAATTGGAATTTTAGTCAGATCCATGAATTCCAGCAAAACCACAAACAAACAGGCCTATGCCAGGTAATATGGTTGCCTATAGCAATAACTTTTTTTTTTTTTTTTTTTTTTTTTGGTTTTTTGAGACAGGGTTTCTCTGTGTAGCTTTGCGCCTTTCCTGGAGCTCACTTGGTAGCCCAGGCTGGCCTCGAACTCACAGAGATCCGCCTGGCTCTGCCTCCCGAGTGCTGGGATTAAAGGCGTGCGCCACCACCGCCCGGAAGCAATAACTTTTAAAGTTTGTATTTTGAGAGCATGCTTTTCACATATTAAAATTTAAAGTGTAAATACCTCATTTATTTTAATCAAGAGAATTTAACTTTCAAAGGTAAATCCAAACAAAACGAGAAAAGGGGAAGGAATGTTTTATGGATTAAAATGCAGATGTCCAGACTCTGTCTTTGTTTATAAACTGCGAGAGTTGACAATCCTCACTTATCAAATGATACATTCTGGCAGGAAAATTACATGTAGAAAGGATGCTTTGAATAAATGCATTATAAACACTAAAAAGACTATGTTAAACATACTTTGAACTCACTTAAAATAAGCATTTAAAAGAAAATTAAATTTTAAAAGAGACTGGGGGTGTAGCTCAGCAACAGAACACTTGCTTAGCCCATGCAAGGCCCTGGAGTCAATCCCTAACACAGATAAAAAACAAACCCACAAACATGCAAATGACTTTTAAAGAGCTTGGCAAAGAAAGGTCTAGAAAAAAAAAAGGTTTGTTTTCAGAATAGATGTGAGATTTATTAATGAGCATGCTTTGGTGGGGTGTAGAGGAATTCATCGGTGGACGCCCTCAGGCATGCAGAGCTTGCCTTTTCAGGGAACCACAACTGGGATGTGTTTGATCCCCACAGCCATCAGAGATGAGTTTGGCGACCATATCTTCAAATTCATCTACACTAAGCTTGCTGAAGCCCCACTTCTTCAAGATGGGGATCTTCTGGTGACCAGGGAACTTGAACTTGGCTCTACAAAGAACCTCCATCACAAGTCCGTACTCTGCAGCTTGATGAAGATGGACTTGATGACCTCATGACCTCACCAAGGTTTCCGGGGTGCTTTAGAGCAACCTGTAGAAGCAACAGGTTATATACATTACCAACAAGACTGCTGTTAACAGTCAATAAAAGTTTTAGAATGTTTTGAAATACATGTACAATTTAAAATAATACTGGTTTAGAACTTAATATTTTAATTATGATTATTAATGAATATGTCATTTTCAACAAAATCCATATTCTATTTCTCCTTCCAAAATAAAACATAGACTTGAAACAATTTTGTAAGCAGTTCAGCCAAAAAAGTAATTTGTAGGAAACCTTAGTAGTTCCACTTTCTCAAATTTCTTGCATAGAAAGAATTTTTCTGAACAACCTTTGCTGATTATACTAACTTCAAAAAAAAATTCTTTTTTTTTTTACTGTTGAGAAAGCAAGTACCACAAAAACAGATACATCTTTCCTACTGTTTCTTCCCGTGCATTCAGTTTTTTCTCTTTGTTTCATGAGTTTATTAAGGTTTAAAATATAATGTTGTAATTTCTTCAAATGTTACATTCTAAATTAGAATTGTTTTCTTTGTGCTTCTGGGGATTTATTCAGGCCGTGTGTTTGCTAAGCAAGCATAGTCCCAAGCCCAGGCTAGAAGCCTCTGTGCAGGCATTTTCTGTGCAAGCATTTTCACCCACATTTTAAGGAAAGGGGTTGGGTTGAGGCAAATTTTACAAAATCTTTTCCTTTTCTTTTTTCTTCTCCTGCCTGGAGCTGGGGTTCAAACTGAGGAACATGCAGGCTAGGTAAGTTCTCTGCCACTGGGCTACATCCCTGGGCCCATAAAATCTTTTTAATGTAATAAAATACCAAGAAAATATTGTTAACTGTTAACAGGGTGAAACGGGGAATTGTATTATATAGTCAATTTAGTCCGTGAAATTAGAAACCTGGACCTCTATTACCAGTATTTACGTAATTACTCAACTCCCCAGGCGTGTGTGTGTGTGTGTGTGTGTGTGTGTGTGTGTGTGTAGAAATAGGTCTTTATCATTTGGAGTACCTTAAAATCATCATAAAATAATAATTTAAATCTTATTTATAGTTCTCTATAAAATCCAGGTCAAGAAATAAAAAATTCAGAGAATAATAATAATACAGATGGATGGAAATGTATGGGGGGGTGGGTGTGTGGAGAGATCCCAGACACTCTGAATTGCTTTGAAAAAAATGCTTGCACAGAAAATGCCTGCACAGAGGCCTGTGCTCTAGCCTGGGCTTGGGACTATGCTTGCTTAGCAAACACACCGCCCTGGATAAATGCCCAGAAGCACAAAGAAAACAATTCTAATTTAGAATGTAACATTTGAAGAAATTACAACACACTATTCTAAACCTTAATAAATTAATGAAACAAAGAGAAAAAACTGAATGTAGGAAAGATGTATCTGTTTTTGTGGTACTTGCTTTCTCAACAGCCAGAAAATGAAATAAGCTTCTCTTTGCTTTTTTAAAAAAACAGTGAAATGTTCTTAATTTTTTATTTTCATTTATTTTTATTTATGAGACAGAATTTCTCTGGGTAGCCCCAGCTGTGCTGGAATTCACTCTGTAGATCAGGTTAGCCTCAAACTCAGAGATCCGCCTGCCTCTGCCTCTCAAGTACTGGGATTAAAGGCATGCACCACCATGCCTGGCCCTCATAAACTTTCCTTAACTCAAGACAGAGAATTTTAAATGAAGCCCGAGTATAATAGGTAAATATATACCAATGCTATATAATATATGACATATATAGGCCCAAGTATAATATATAAATATGTATTTCTTAAATAGTAGAAGAAAATTGTTATTTTTCTAAAGCAATAATAGTGTCATACATGTATTTGTGGATAAAAATGAAAGAACAGTTTCCTAAGACCACAGGCACCAAGGAAAGTGACAGGTTTTGTTCCATAAATTACTTTAGACATTCTTGGGCTGGAGGGATGGCTCAGCAGTCAATACCTGTTCAATTCCCAGCACTCACACTGTGGATCCCAACCACCCATAACTCGGATTCCAGAAGATCCAATGCCCTCTTCTGACTACCTTAGGCATCAGGCATGCATGGGGTACACATATACACATACAGGCAGAATACTCAAATATAACATAAAATAGATGAATCTAAGAAAAAATTTAATTAATTTTTTTAGCAATATGCACTAGAAATATTGGGAAATATTAATTTTTTACTTATTAGTAATAATGATAAGAAAAATATATTCTACATATATTGTTATAGTTTTTGAAAATTACCTTAGATGGTTTTGGTAACAAAATGGATGTAAATAAAAATATAAGGATACATCTTTTGTGAGATATTTTAACCAATGATTAAAGAGAATCTTCAGACTGATACTTTTTAATTAATTTACAATTCATTTTTTATTTTTTTATTTCTAAGTTGCTATGATCAATATTTGTCTGTTTATAGAGACAGTGGCATTTAATGTTTAAGCTGAGTCATAATAATAGTCTGTTAAATTAAAATCAAGAGCAACTATAGGAAAGTAGTCATTTCGAAAGCAAACATCCTGTCACATGGAGGGGGGCAGCATGTCTCATAAGTAACAGACTCAAATATTTACCTCAGCCAACAAGTGTCTGTCCATTGACGTAAATGCTTTAAAGACAAGTTAATTGTATTTGCTTAAGCCTTTTCTTAGTTCCCTTTATTAGAATTCTAGAAAATAGTATTCAGTCTTGGTCAGATTTAAACATACAGTATCAATATGATTCCTAAGGCGGTTTTTAGTAAACGTCTCCGTGGGTGGGAAAGAGGGCGCAGCAGTTTTAAGAGCACCCGCGGGTTCTCTCAAAGGACCAACGGTTTGATTCCCAGCCCCAACATGGTGGCTCACAACCTTCTGAACCCCAGTTGCAGGGGATCCCACACCCTCTTCTGGCCTATGTGGGCAGTGCATGCACATGGAGCACACAAGACACCCACACACATTAAAAAAAAAAACCAAAAAACAAAAAACGTAAAAATAAATAAATCTTTAAAAAGAAAGAAAGAAAAAAAAGCCACCAGGGCTATGAGTACAGCTCAGTGGAGTGTGTGCTTCGCATAGCAACCCCCTGAGCGGAGTCTCCGCACTGGCAAAGAAAGTCAAGTATGTAGCGCAGTTGGCTGAGTGTTTGCTTTGCGTGTGCAAAGCTCCAGGTTTCATCTCCAGCATCTCCCAAAGCAGATACGGTGATCCACTCCTGTAAGCTCAGCATGCGGAGATGGACGCAGGAAGGCCAGGTGCTCAGGGTCATTCTCAACTACGTGGAGAATTTGAAGTTAGCCTGGGCTACATGAGATCCATCTAAATAAATAAATAAATATTTTAAGCCGGGGGGTGGTGGTAACAGGCATTTAATCCCAGCACTCCAGGGAGGCAGAGACATGTGGATCTCTGAGTTCAAGGCCAGCCTGATCTACAGATCGAGTTCTAGGTCAGCCAGGGCTATGTAGAGAAACCCTGTCTCAAAAAATAATTTTATTTATTAATTAATTTTTTTTAATTTAAGAAAGCTGTTCCAACTCAGCCCTAAAAGGGTGTCTCCATCAAATCCTTCCTCTCAGGGATCAGGGAACCCTGCGGAAGAGGAGGCAGAAAGAGTGTAAGAACCAGAAGGGATGGAGGACACCAAGAAGACAAGCCTCCTAAATCAACATGATCAAAGCTCACATGAACTCACAGACTGCGGCAGCATGCACATTGCCTGCCTGGGTCTGCACCGAGTCCCTGCTTGTACGAATGGCTTCCAGTTCAGTGTTTTTATGAAATTCCCAAGTGCGAACATGCAGGTCTCTTGTTTCTTGTGCCTTCTCTTGACCTCTCTTCCTTCTGTTTATTTGTTTTGTTCGATTCCAATGTGCTAGTTTTTGTTTTATCTGACTGTATTTTATTTTATTATTATCCCTTTGAAGCCTGTTTGTTTTCTAACGAGAGACAGAAAAGGAATAGATCTAGAAGGGAGGGGAGGTGGGGAGGAACTGGGAAGAGTAGAGGTAGGGGACACTGTAATTAGGCGAGGAAAAATATATATTTCTAATGAAAGGAAAAAATAAAAGAAAGAAAATTCATAAGAAAGAGAGAGAAAGAAGAAAAGAAAGGAAAGAGAGAGAGAAAGAAATAAAGAAAGAAAGAAAGAAAGAAAGAAAGCTGTTCTGTAGAACTGGCATCAGAATTTCATACAGTTTTGCTTATGACAATTTTTAATTAAATATTTATTTATTTTTAGTGCATAAGAGCGTAGGTGATCTCTGTGTGGGCATTGGTGTGCTCAGTGCCAATGTGGAGGTCTGGGAACAGCTTGGTAAAGGTGGTTCTCTCACTCCACTTTCGTCTGGTTCTGGTCCTGGAAGTCAGGCTGTTAAGGTTGTATTGCTGAGCCTCCGTGTCTGCCGTCATTATTAAATCACATTTGCTTTTTTATTTATTTGTATGTGGGCCCAGCATGTCATGTGGAGATACAACTCACTGGTGTGGCTTCTCTGCTTCTGCCAAATGGGTCCAGGGGATTGAGATATGCAAAAATCTTTAAGTCTTCATTCTACCTATATAAAACATGGTAACAAGAGAATAGCTGTGTTAGGATTCTTGAGCATCACAGAACTTAGATGAATCTCTCTCTCTCCCTCTCCCTCTCCCTCTCTCTCCCTCTCTCTCTCTCTCTCTCCATATATATATATATATATGTATAACATATGTTCTATATATAGACTATATATCCTATATAAAGTCTCTCTACATAGAATATATAACCTATATAAGTCTATATATAGAATCTATATATTCTATATATAGAATTTATTGGAATGACTTATAGACTGCAGGCCAATTAATCCAACAATGGCAGGCTGTGAACAGAAAGTTCAAGAATCAGTTGGGCAGTGGTGGCACACGTCTTTAATCCTGGCACTGGGGAGGCAGAGGCAGGCGGATCTCTGTGAGTTCGAGGCCAGCCTGGACTACAGAGGGAGTTCCAGGAAAGGCGCAAAGCTACACAGAGAAACCCTGTCTCAAAAAACCAAAAAAAGAAAGAAAGAAAGAAAGAAAGAAAGAAAGAAAGAAAGAAAGAAAGAAAGAAAGAAAGAAAGAAAGAAAGAAAGAAAGAAAGAAAAAGAAAGTCCAAGAATCTAGTAGTTGTTCAGTCCCACAAGGCTGGATGTCTCATCTGGTCTTCTGTCCATGTTGGAATCCTGAAGAAGTAGGCTCTTACGTCAGTGAAGAAATGGAGGTGCTAACGAGGTGAGAACAAGCAGGCAAAGAGCAAACCCCTCCTTCCACATCCTGATACAGACTTCGAGCAGAAAGTGTAGCCCAGATTAAAGGTGCGTCATCTGCCTCCAGATCCAGGTCGAAAGCCTGTGTCATCCCACCTCAAAGGTCCAGACTAGAAGTGGATCCACCCACTTCAAACCAAGCAGAAACTCTCACAGATGTGCCCTCCATTTCTGGACTGTAGTTCATGCCAAATATCGTCAAGTTGACCACCAGGAACAGCCGTCACAGTAGCCAATACAACTGTGTGCATTATAATAGCTCACCATTCTCCGAGTGGAAAGTTACCTCATTTTTGTTAAAGATGCTCAAATAATTATATGATTTATTATTAAGGGAAATATAAAGTGGCAATTTTCAGTTATTAGAGTTTATTTTCAGTTCTAATTAAAACCTCATTTTTTTCTAATAGCATAATCAGTTATAGCAAGATTGATTGAAAAGGAATATTTAGAACCTTTTTAGACAGCATTCATCCAAAGGTATAATCACATTTTTTAACAGAAGATTTCCCTAACTTTTCTTTAAAAGTTAATTTTTATCTTTATAATAGTGAAGATCACCAAAAAGTTACACAGATAAGCTATAGAGCCTTCTCAGCATCCACTGAAGTTCGGGGGATTTATAAAATGGATTATAAAAAAAGGCATAGGTGGATACTTTTCACTTTGCTGTTCTTATAAAGAGCCCTTTTATTAGGGAAGTGCCTGGAATATAATAGATAGCCAGTAAGAATTTGCTAACTGAATGGAGGTGGGAGAGAATGAGGAATGGAGGAAATCGGGGGTCAAGCCCTCCTCCCACCTGCTTCCTCTTTTATGACCTTGGACTATAGATATTCTCTCTAAGTCTCATTTTCTCAAGTGTACCGTGGCGATGACAAAGACATCGTTTCCAGAGGCCGTTGAAAAGCATTCAGAGAAAATGCGTGTGTTTTATACATGCCGTTTCAACCAAATGCAAGAGTTCTGTAATTGGGAATTTTGATTTTACTGACACAGATTGCTTCTCAGTTAAGTTTATGGCTGTTGCACATGTGATTAACCATTTGTGGACCCCAAGTGCCTACTTAGAAACTAAAATAAAAATCTTAGGGGCTGCCTGGCACTGGATTCAGGGACTCAAAAGTGAATCTTTTAGAGTTCTGTTTTGGTTTGATTTCGTTTGGTTTTTCAAGACAGAGTTTCTCTGTGTAACAGCTCTGGCTGTCCCAGAACTCACTCTGTAGACCAGACTGGCCCCGAACTCAGAGATCCACCTGTGTGTGAAGGCCAGAGGCAGTGGATCTCCCTGAAGTTACAGGTAGTTATGAGCTGTCCCATGATAGATCCTGAGAACGGAACTTGGGTCCTCTGCAAGAGCAGTATGTGCTTTTAACCACAGAACCATCTCTCTATCCCCTCTAGGTTTCTTGAAACAATTGCTTTGGTTAGTGTTCCCTGAGAAAGTCTCGGGGAGAGCAGCTGAGAGGAATCAGAGGGTAAAGGTGTTTGTTGCCAAGCCTGTCAGCTCGAGTTCAGTTCCTGGAACCGACATGATAGGAAGAACAAGTTGACTAACCTGCACATGTGCAAGCGAGTGTGCAAGCAAGTGCACGTGCACACACAAGACATAAATAAATGTGCTTCTTTTTTTTTTTTTTAAGTCTGGGGAAGCAAAATCAAGACACATACATATTCTCCTTAGGATGGTCTCTTGTCTTATTTCAGAGAGTGGTTGTCACCCTTTTACTGAGTGACCTGTAATTTGTGATCCTTTCTAATCTGTTTGAAATATCTTCAACAAAGACCCACACGTTCCATAAGGCACTGAGAAAAGAAACCATGTCTAACAGCAGTGAGATCTCTCATTCACTGTGGACTGAAGGACACAGCATTTGGAATGTAGGGGCTCAGGCTCCGTGACCCCACAGTGTGAACGGTTCCCCCGAGCACTGGGCTCAAGCTCCATGACTCCAGTGTGAACGGTTCACAGAGCACTGGGCTCAAGCTCCATGACCCCACAGTGTGAACGGTTCCCCCGAGCACTGGGCTCAAGCTCTATGACCCCACAGTGTGAACAGTTCCCCCGAGCACTGGGCTCAAGCTCCATGACTCCACAGTGTGAACGGTTCACAGAGCACTGACCTCAAGCCCTATGACCCCACAGTGTGAACGGTTCACAGAGCACTGGGCTCAAGCTCCATGACCCCACAGTGTGAACGGTTCACAGAGCACTGGGCTCAAGCCCTATGACTCCACAGTGTGAACGGTTCACAGAGCACTGGCCTCAAGCCCTGTGACCCCACAGTGTGAACGGTTCACCGAGCACTGGGCTCAAGCCCTATGACTCCACAGTGTGAACGGTTCACAGAGCACTGGGCTCAAACTCCATGACTCCACAGTGTGAACGTTCACCGAGCACTGGGCTCAAGCTCCATGCACGACTCCACAGTGTGAACGGTTCACAGAGCACTGGGCTCAAGCTCCATGACTCCACAGTGTGAACGGTTCACCGAGCACTGGGCTCAAGCTCCATGCACGACTCCACAGTGTGAACGTTCACCGAGCACTGGGCTCAAGCTCCATGACTCCACAGTGTGAACGGTTCACCGAGCACTGGGCTCAAGCTCCATGCACGACTCCACAGTGTGAACGGTTCACAGAGCACTGGGCTCAAGCTCCATGACTCCACAGTGTGAACGGTTCACCGAGCACTGGGCTCAAGCTCCATGCACGACTCCACAGTGTGAACGTTCACCGAGCACTGGGCTCAAGCTCCATGACTCCACAGTGTGAACGGTTCCCCTGAGCACTGGCCAACGAGAGCAGCCGTGTCGCCACACCACACTCGAACACGTTTCCAAGCCCCCTTTTGCATGCGTCATGACTGACCCTCGCATAGCAACTTGCGTATTTACCACTACTGGCGCATTGACGGTTCCCTGCTTCCCCTCCCTGCTGTCCCATATACAGGATATACCACCTCGAGTTTCCATTTGCCACTGATGAACACATGGATTGCTTCCGGTTTTCTGAAAAGTATGAATAAAAACTATATAACGATGTGTGGGCTGAATTTGTTGTTATTTGATATTTTTAGTTTGTTGGGAGGCATGTTTTTGTTTTGTGGGGAAGCATATTTTTATTGTGTTGGAATAAATTCCGAGGTGTGGGATTGCTGGTGTATATAATATGGGCACACCTAACTTTATAAAGAATTGTCAGACTGTTTCCCATAAGTAGCCAGGCCACACAGCATTCCCCCCAATATTGTGTGGTGTAGTAAATGGAAGTTCAGCTGCTTCACGCACCCTTCCATGTGTGATTTTAAGACTTCTTGCCTCTTCCCTTCTCTTCTAGACAGAACCATGCTATGTTGTCTGTTTTAATAGCCATGTTCTAATACCAGGCTTTTAATGTGCATTTCCCCAGTGACTAATAGTGAGCTCCTTTTCTGTGTTCTTTGTAACGCAGTCTTTATTAGTGAACGTGTATTCAAACCTTTGGCCTTCCCATCAGGTTGTTTGTGTCACTGAGGTCTGGGTGCTCTTTATAGATTCGGCAGGCACAGCCTTCATTACAGGCTTTCCAAATCTTATTGTGGATATCTCATGGCATGCATTTTCACATTCCTCTATTGTGTCTTCCAAATAAAATACATTTTAATTGTGTAAGTCCAGTTATCATGATGGCTTGCACTTTTGAAATTGCATCTGAAAAGTATCTTCTAACCGAGTCATGAAGAATTTCTCCTTTGTTTTATTCTTGAAGTTATCTACCTTTTCTTTATTTTATATTCACCTTTGTGATTAATTTTAAGTCAACTTTTATATGTGGCAGAAGATGAATTAAGTTGTTGTGTTTTATTATTATTATTTGTTCCATATGGATATTCAGTTATTCATCTTTTTAAAAAGATTTATTTATATTTTTTTATACGTGTGAGTATTTTGTCTGCATGTATGTGCATCACGCTCATGTCTGGTGCCCCTTGAGGCCAGTAGAAGATGCCATCTCCCTGGGAACTAGAGTTATAGATGGTTGTGAGCTGCCATGTGGAAGTTAAACCTGCATCCTCTGCAAAAGCAGCCAGTGCTTTTCTAACGAACATGGTGGTTTGAATAGGAATGGTCCCCTTAGCCTCATCAGTTTGAATTCTTGGTCCCCAGGGAATAGCACTATTAAGAGAGGTAACCTTGATGGAGGAAGTGTGTCACTGGAGATGGGCTTTGAGGTCGAATCCAGGCCCAGTGTTTTTCTCTCTGTCTGCAGATCCAGATGTAGAGCTCTATCTCCTTCTCCAGCACCTTGTCTGTCTACATGCTGCCACGCTCCCTACCGCTACAATAGTAAACTTAGCCTCTGAAACTGTAAACAAGCCCCAGCTAAATACTTTCTTTTTTATAAGAGTTGCTATGGTCATGGTGTCCCTTCACAGCAATAAAATGCTGACTAAGACAACCACTGAGCCATTTTTTTCTGTCCCCAATTTTGTCACCTTTTAAGACTGATCTACACTAAATTATTATTATACTTTTTTCAAAAGTCAGTTGACCTACTGGGCCTACTTTAGGATCTTCTATTTTGTTGATTTATATACCTAGCCTTTTGCTAATATTATTCAGTATTGGTTATTATAAATTTATTAAGTCTTAAAATAGGGAGTGTGAATCATCTAAACCTTTTTTAAGTTGTTTTGATAACTTCTTTTGTTTGATTTTTCCACACTAATATAGAGTAGCCTTGTTAATTTATAAACAACAACAAAGGCCTACAGAGATTTCTGTCTTACATATAGGTTTGTTTTAAAACTGAATCTCATAGCCTAGGCTAGACTGGAGCTCAATACATAGCCCAGGTTGGTTTTGAACTTGCAGCATGCCTGAGTCTCCTGATTCATGTGATTATAGCTATAAACCTCACTGTCTGGCTTTGTATGAACTTATAACTTCCTGAGAACTCATTCACTACTTCCAGTAGTTTTTATAGCCCCTAAGATTTTTCTGTGTAGATAATTCTGTCTTTTATAGAGAGGTAGTTTTATTCCTTTCTTTCCAACCTCTAAGTCTTTCATCTACTGCTCGTGCGTCAACACGCTTGCAAGGATCTTCAGTATGAATGTTGAGTAGGAATAGCAAAAGTGGACATACTTGTTCATGTTGCTTCAATCATATGCCCATTTTCAAGTGTAGGGTCATAAATATAAATACTAACCATATTGTGTTTGGTTCTAAATGTTGTATTTTTATAAAGTAAGGAGATTGGCTTACTCTGATAAATAACATTAGAGGGTATTACAATCCCAATCCTTAGGAGACTGAAGGAGGGAATTACCATGAGTTCAAGGCCAGTCTTGGTTTACATATTGAGTTTTAGACCAGTCTCAAAGAAAAAAAGTACCCATATATACTCAATCTAGCCCTTGCTGGTTTGTATTACGTATGAGAAAACCTGAGGAGGGAGAATAGCAAGCCATAGTAATCCTTTGGTGGAGCAGTGTTGAGATAGGATGTCATGATGCAGTTCTCGTTGTCCTGAAACTCACTATGTAGAGGCTGGCCTCAAACTCACAGAGATATATTTGCCTCTGCCTCCCGAGTGCTAGGATTAAAGGCCTGCACCGCCACATCTGGCTATAATAATCTTAACAAAATCAGATAACCTGAAAAGCAAAGAGAAATGCCATATAACTGACACTAGGACTTTAAATAAGCTTGCGTCATGAGATGACTAGGAGGGGCTGTATCTACTGGGCACCATGTGCTTGATGTTTGAGGCATGCATCCTCACAGCAATTCTTTCAGGCTGACTTACTTCTTTTTCACAAATAAGAAACTGAGATTAACCTGCTGAAGAGAGGATTGTAGGAGTCAGAGTGGTCAAGGACATCACTAGAAAACCCACAGAATCAAACTAATCTGGCTCATAGGAGCTCACTGAGTCTGAACTACAACCAGGGAGCATGCATGGACTGACCTAAGCCCTCTCTCTACTGTAGTGGGTAGGTGGTCCAGCTTTGACCTGGAAATACCACCCCCTTTGAGGCTTCGGTGATGGTCACGCCTACAAGGTGGAGCCGGGAGAGGACCCCCTGAAGACCTGAGATCCAGAGCGGGGAGCTCTCTTGGTTCCTGGATCCTGGACGCTGGACATAGACCGAGCAGAGTTCTCCAGAGAACACCGCTGGACTGCGCTTCACCCTTCCCAGACCCTGTTACCTACCCTTCACTTGTAAGTTAACCCACAAAATAAACCTCCCTTTTAACTTCGTGGAGTTGCCTTAATATTTAAACCAACACTATACATCTATGTAACAGTTGTATAGCTTGATCTATTTGTGGGACTGCTAACAGTGAAAGCAGAGGCTGTCCCTAACACTTTGGCTGGCTCTTGGGAGCCTATTCCTCACATTGGTCTTGCCCAGTCTTAATACAAGGGACGGTGCTTGGTCCTAAGGCAACTTGATACACCATGTTTTGTTGATACCTTTCTGAACAGAAACGGAGGAGTAGATGGTGGGGGGGGCATGGAGGGGAAGTGGGGAAAGGAAACTACAGTTGGGATGTAAAATAAATTAATTAAATAAAAATTTAAATTTACTTAATAAAAAACATCAATGATTTGATAATGCCAAAAAAAGAAAAAGAAAAAAGAAGCTGAGATTAAGAGAGTATTCATCTGTTACTTGAGGGAACAGTGTTCTGGCTGGAGAATGTGAAAAAAACAAACAAACAAACAACCCTGCCCTCTGATCATTAAAGAGAAACCTTCTGTTCTGCACTGGGACAATAGGAAAGCACCTGGAAGACAATACCCTACCCACCAAAGAGTCCAACCTGTGAAAATGAAAATTCATTTGAAAGGACAGAGCGTGAATTGGGAGTGCTGAATGAAACGCTCCTGGAAAGCAAGGCCCCCGGGGAAATGTTTCTTGTGCTTGTGACCTCAGGCAGGGCGGTGCCATCTCAAGCTGGCAGCCTTGTCCACATGCCACATGGTATTGGTTTTGGGGACATAAAAGATGCAAGACTGAAGGAGTCATGGAATCTTGCATTTCAGTTCCAGCGAGCTGCTGAGGACAGGCAGCGTGTGGCAGGACCATGCGACTCTGTGGAGGTGAAGCCTGAGCTGCAGTGGAGACCCCCGATGTTGTAGATGCCAGCGCCATTCCCCAGGAAAAGCTACGTGCATGGATTGGAGTTGGTTCAAGCAAGAGGCTGCTGCGTGTGCTAAGGGCAGCGGGGCTGAAGGGATGGAGGTACCCAAGCCCTCTGGAGCCCAGATGATTCCATCACCATTCCCAAATGCTCAACATGCAGATGCAAGATTTGTTTTTTCCCTGATGTTTTCCCATCTCTCCCTGGTCTGGTCGTTCCTTCCTATGACCCGATTCCTTCTTTGGGGAACACTACCTCCCACTCTTTCCATGGTGATTTCCCCACCATGATGGACTACACCCTCAAACTGTGAGCCAGAGCAAACCTTCTCTTCCTTAAATTCCTTTTGTTAAGTATTTTATCACAGTGGTGAGAAAAGTAACTAATATACCCTACCTCCTGAAAAAAGGCAGAATCATTCCTTCCTTTGAACTAAGGCTTCTCACAGAGATTTTTTAAATGTATTATTGAAAGGATATCTATCTCATTACAAATGGAGTAATGTGTGCAACACGCTTCCTGTTTTTATGAACAGACTCTAATGTCCTCCCAGACAGTCCTAGTGGAAGCGCACTGTGGTTGTGGCTACTATGGCTAACGGCTTGAGATTTCCTTATTTTCATTCTATGTCAGCAATTCCACATCTTCAAATTTATTCTGGCAAAATTAAACCATATGTCTATATAAAGTCAGCCCACACATCTTTATACAGGCTTTATTCATAATTGTCAAAACGTCCGTGGTGAATGAGACACAAAATGGTATATCCTGTCTGTGGATCAGTAGGAAGGGGAGGGAAGGAATTGTTGACACATCAGCAATGGCAGATCTCTACATTGTTATGTGAGGGAAAAGAAACCAGACCCAGAGTGTATGATTCCGTTTGTGTGATGTTCTAGAAACGGCAAAGCTGTGACAGGGCAGAGGAGTTCCAGGGGCTTCCTGAGGGCAGGGGAGGGCAGGCGTGCTTCCAGTTCTAACCCTCCTCGTTCCGATATTCAGGGATCTGTGGGCTTACATAAAATTAGTCACCAGGTTAATTTGTATCAAATGGTGTGGAAATGAGAACTGGGGAAAAGGAACATTAGGAAGTGATGTGAAGCTCTTGCCGGACTTTGGAGGGAAACAGATTGGTCCTCAGTTATGTCATGGAGCGCTAGGTAAACGGAGACGTGCTGACTCTCCTCTTCTGCTTGGTGTTGTTTGCCTTCATAGATCTTCATTTGGAGATTCAGAAGCTGAAGAAAGAGCTCCATCCACCATTCCCATGGCACGTGAGTCCTGCCTACATGGAGCTTCTGGAATCCTCACAGTGGCTAAGGTAGTGGTGAGAGATGATTAAGGTTTTCTCAATTATTTCTTAGGGGCTGGAGAGGCAGCTCAGTGATTCCGAGCACGCACTGCCCTGGCAGAGGACTCTAGTTCAGTTGCCAGGCCTCATGTGGTATCTTACCACCATCTGTAACTCCAGGTCCAGAAGATCCAATGCCCTCTTCTGGCTTCCTTGGGCAACTGGACTCACGTGCACATACTAACACATTCACATAAATTATAAATATTTTTTTTCAAAGAGAATTTTTCCTTAACTTTTATTTAGTAGCAAACTTACTTTCCTCTAATAGCCAATAATATTCATGTCAGAGGACAGTGAGATAACTTTCTTAAACTGCTGATGTTAAATTACAGCTCTGAATCTTTTTTTTTTCATTTATACTGTTGACTTTCAGTATTTAACAATGCTAAATTATTATAAGACCCTAGGCCAGATTACTTAACCTCATTAAGCCTCAATTTCCTAATTTGTAAAAAATAATGGGCATAATATGTATTTCCTTGTTGGGTAGGGTTATTATGTCAATTAAATACAGTAATCTTTAAAGTGCTCAATGGCACAGGCTGAGAACCCAGTAGTCTTGTATCTTCTATTTCCTAAGCAAAATCTACTAAGAGCTTTAAAAAGTACCTGGTGTCATCAGCAGGACATGGACAAAGGGCCATACAGTACCTCAGGGGGTGCCTAATATCACCCACTGAAAAACTGTCATTGTTAAGCGGAGCCCATGGACACTGCCTCAACTCTAGAAATTCTCAGTGTCAAATTCAGAGAACAGTGAAGCTGCCTCTTGGGTTCTGGTCTCTTTTCTTTGCTAGGGCCTGGCTGTGTGGTTTTGAATGTCCAGCCCTCCTGCATCAGCCTCCCAGGTGAACAGTGCACCCAGCTCCTTCAGTGCCCAGCACGTCTTGTTTACCACTGTGCCCCCTTCCAAGTTACAGCATCCTAAGAGAAAATGTGGCAAACACTAGGCACTGATGACGTGCCCCCTGAATAAATATTCTTTCTTCTGATCATGTCTCTAAGTTCTAGAGGTACTTTCTTTTTTTTAACCTTCAACTTCTAGAACCCATTGGAATAAGATACTCCCAGTTAAACATTCCAGCAAGTTTCTTTTTCTTCTCTGTAGACACAGAAAGCCGATTCCAAAAAGGCAGACTTTTTGCTTTACAAAACCTTGGAGGGACAGAGAAGAACTCTTGTTGCTCTTGCAGACGACCCAGGTTTGATTCCCCAGTTTTGATTCCCAGCACCCACGCAATAGCTCATAACCATCTGTAGCTCCAGTTCCAGAGGATCCGATGCCATTTTCTGACCATCATGGGTACCAAGCATGCATATGGTGCATGCATATATGTGTAGGCAAAACATTCATACGCATAAAGTAAAATAAATAAGAAAGATTTAAGACAACTTTGAAGAATACAGTTGGAGGACATTCACTGCCAGGCGCTAGGGCTGCTGGGGTGGTGGGGACAGTGTAATTCCTGTGTGCAGGTAGGCGACCTTCTGTGCAGACAGAAGAGAAACACAACAGTGGGACTGTGGGTATGGTCATCTGATTTACGATATGGGTGACAGTGGAGGGCAATGAGGAAAATATTGGTGCTGGATCAATTAGATATTGCCAGAGGAAAAAAACTGTACCTCATCCCTTATACAAAATAAGTTCTAGATAGCCTGCATGTAAAACAATAGTGCTTGCTAAGGAAAAACACAGAGGAAATCTTTTTGACATTGCCATGAGCAAAGATGATTGACTCACCGTACAAACAGGCAACCACACAAGACCACAAAGAGAGGGTGTGCCAGGGCTATATTAAATTAAAAAGTCTGTTCATCAAAAGAAGCTCTTAAGGGCTAGAGTGATGGCTCAGTGGTTAAGAGCACGGGTTGTTCTTCCAGAGAACCTGGGTTCAATTCCCAGCAGCCACATGGCAGCTCACAATGTGAAGGCCTAGACTTGACTTTACAGGCTCTACCATAGGGGAAGGACCACCATCTCAGACCACCTGCTGTACTCAGTTCCAGGAAGGACCTCAGGAATGCGCCATGACAACTGGAACGGATACAGAGCAGTATCCTCCTGCAGACATCCTGTCTGCAGTTTAGGCCCTTGAAGATATCTAGATAATCTTGCTGAGCAGTCCAGATAATCCTGTTCAGCAGGTTGTGGTTCCCCGCCAAAAGTCTAACCCAATGGTTTCAAATGTGGTTTCGTACCCAAAATCTAGACCAATAATTTCAAAAAATCACCTTGTCCCTTCTACCCAATCCCAAGTTGCCAATTCCCAGCTTGTGGTTTTTTCCCTATAAAAACCCTCTACACCCGGGCTTGTGGCCGTGGCCACATCTTGCCATCTGCTGAATTAAAGGACCCTTATGTGCTTGCATCGGAAACCAGCTCCTTGGTGGTCTCTGGGGGTTTCAAGAAACGGGTACAACAACAACTGTCTATAACTCCAGTTCGGGGGATCTGACATCCATGGCAAAACACCAATGCACATAAAAAATAAAAATAAATAAATAAATAAATAAATAAATAAATAAATAAAAAGGAGCCCTTAAGAGAATTAAAAGGAGTTATGTAATAGGGGTACCTACTTAAAACCTCAGTGTTTAAGAGGCTGATGCAGGAGAATCAGGAATTCCAGGCCAGCTTGGCATACATAAACAAAACCCTGGAGAAAAAAGTGGTGGCGATGGTCAGGGCTTGAGAGAGAGAGAATCTACAGGAGGAGGAAGAGCTGACATACTGCCCCTGACAAAGGCAGCCTCCAGAACACAAAAACTTCTGTAAGTCAAGGAAAGAAACAATGACAATTGGCATTGGAACAGACTTTCTCAAAGGCGATGTAAATTGTCCGACAAGCCTGTGAAAAGATGCCTAACTCAGCTGAACAATAGAAAACTCAAACTGAACCATATTACTTTTACCAAACACTTAAAGAATTAGCACCAACCCGCTTTAGGCTCTGGCAGAGAACAGAAGAGAAGGAAACCCTAAGTCACTCTGTGTGGCCGGTACTCTGCTGCTAAAGACAGGCAGACCGCAAGGGAAGAGTCTACAGACAATATTCCTTATGGCTGTTCAAACAAAAAACCTTGGCCAATCCATCCAAACCGAACATCACGGTAGGAGAATTATACACTGACTGAGTGGATTATTTTCTCTTTGTTTTTGGTTAGGGTCTCACCAGTTAGCTAGAGCACACATCAGACTCTCAATCCTACCGTCTCAGGCTCATGAGTGCTGGAATTCCAAGAATGTGCCACTATACCTGGCATGTAGGTTTAACTGGGGATGCAAAGGTGGTTGAAACCCAAGATAATCAGCACACTATACCACAGGATGAAGGAAAACAAAAACACACAAGAGTTTCAATTGGGTTAATTGAAAAAAGGAAGAAAGAAAGAAAGAAAGAAAGAAAGAAAGAAAGAAAGAAAGAAAGAAGGAAAAGAAAGGAAGAGAAAGAGAGAGAGAGAGAGAAGACATTTGACAGAATCCTTTTATACAACAGAAAAAGAAAAAGGAAGGAAGTCTGTCAAATTAGAAAAGTAGGACTAGCCTGGCAGCGGTGGCGCATACCTTTAATCCCAGCACTCAGGAGGCAGAGGCAGGTGGATCTCTGAGTTCGAAGCCAGTCTGGTCTACAGAGAGAGTTTCAGGACAGCCAGGGCTACCCAGAGAATTGAAAAACGAAACAACAAAAATGTAGTCATGGAGGGAACCTCCTCACTGTGCTGAAGGGCACACTTACAGGGTTGTCCTCGGTAGACCATCTGCCTGGCGTGCACAAGGCCCTAGGGTCAATCACCAGCAGTGCAAAGGAGGAGAAACTTGTTTGTGACAGACTTACAACTAACATTGTACCCAATGGTGAGAGATGGAAAAATGTCCCCCAGATTAATAATGAGATAAGGGTATTCATTACAACCTCTGTTAGTCAACAATGTGCTTCAGGCTCTCGATAGAGCAATTAGGCAGGAAAAAGCAACAAGGGTATCTAATTTGGAAAAGAAAAAAGCAAAAGCATTTATAATGACAGAGGACATCAGAGGCAGAGATGTTCTCAGACGGCAAAAACAAGCACTAAAGACAACAAGCGAATTCCCAAAGCTGCAAAGTCAAAGGTTAACACTCAACAAAAACAGTTTTGTTTTTGGGTTTGTTTTTATCTTTTTTTTTAAATGGGGTCCTGCTATGTTGCCCAAGCTTGTCCTGAGCTCCTGAGCTCGAGCCATCCTCTGCCTCAGCCTCGTGACTGGCTAGGATTCCAAGTGCAGGCTACCACACCGCGTTGAAGCTGATTTTCCATAAACCAACAATGAACAGACCAATAAAGACATTAAGAAAATAATTCCAAACTTCTGTGTAAAAAGTTGGGAGACAAGAAGTTGTCTCCATGTGACGCGGTGAAATGGGTCAGAATAAGAAGACATAGACTATATTCTAGAGAGAGAGAGAGAGAGAGAGAGAGAGAGAGAGAGAGAGAGAGAGAGAGAGAGAGAATGAATCAGGAATTCCACAAGTGGGATTTCTGTGAGTACGTCAAGGCCAGGTACACACAGGAGAGAAGAAACCTAAACACAGCTCCAGCAGCTGCGCCCCCCAGCATAGAGGGGAATCTGAAGAAGCTTCCAGAAGGTAACCCAAACAGCCCTAGTGACTAGAGACAGGGAATCCTGCCTTCGGAACCAGCCCACAGCCCTGACAAGCCTCGGAACTAGTTGTGGGTTTGGGTGAGGGGATGAAGTCCTCCAGAGGACGGGCCAGCAGTGGAGAGGAGTCCTGCTTGTCACTCTGTGTGACTCACAGGGCAGAGGCCTCCGGCAATCTTGGGAGAGAACCTGTTCAAAACCGAGTTACTCTGGGGCCAGAGAATGGCCCAGATTTAATCTGCCATGGCCCTAAGGTAAGCAACAGCTTTGGCAGGCAGTACCTGGAAGGCCTAACGCTGAAAGACTGAAAACGCAGGTGAGGGGACTTTTGATGCAGGATAGAAAGTACTTACGAAAAGGAAGCACACGCTTCGGGGACTGGGACCAGGCCTCATCAACCAAGAATAACCTTGGAGTGGACGGTGGACGCCTGCATTCAGTGGGAGGAGACTACCTCTCCACCACGGTGGACCTCTCCACAATGTCATCCATAGCTTAGGGGCCTTGAAAGGACAAAAAGACAGTCCTTTGCCCAGAGATACTGGTGCTGTGGTTATTCTAAAACAGAGAAGCGCTTGGGAGAGGTCTACAGTAAAAACATCAGCCTCCCTAAGGAACAAGCTCTGGGGAGGTGAGAGAGAGAGAGAGAGAGAGAGAGAGAGAGAGAGAGAGAGAGAGAGAACGAGAGAGCTCTGGGGAGGATGAGAGAGAGCTCTGGGGGTGTGAGAGAGAACTGGGGGGGGTGAGAGAGCTCTGAGGAGGTGAGAGAGAGCTCTGAGGAGGTGAGAGAGAGCTCTGGGGGGGTGAGAGAGCTCTGAGGAGGTGAGAGAGAGCTCTGAGGAGGTGAGAAAGAGCTCTGAGGAGGTGAGAGAGAGCTCTGAGGAGGTGAGAGAGAGCTCTGAGGAGGTGAGAGAGAGCTCTGGGGGGGTGAGAGAGCTCTGGGGAGGTGAGAGAGCTCTGAGGAGGTGAGAGAGAGCTCTGGGGGGTGAGAGAGCTCTGGGGGGGTGAGAGAGCTCTGAGGAGGTGAGAGAGAGCTCTGAGGAGGTGAGAGAGAGCTCTGAGGAGGTGGAGAGAGCTCTGGGGGGGTGAGAGAGCTCTGGGGAGGTGAGAGAGCTCTGAGGAGGTGAGAGAGAGCTCTGGGGGGTGAGAGAGCTCTGGGGGGGTGAGAGAGCTCTGAGGAGGTGAGAGAGAGCTCTGGGGGGGTGAGAGAGCTCTCAGGGGGGGGGTGAGAGAAGGGGAGGTGGGGGTGGGGGTGGGGTGAGAGGATCTGTAAAGCTAAGCATGGCCAGCAGAGCTCCCGGTACTCAAGGCAGGGAAGCTCCTGAAGTGGAGACAGCCTCGGCAGACAACAGACACTCGTCCAGTACAGGCTCCAAACCAGCATGAGCCGTAGGAAAGATACACCACAGGAGCCCCAAAGAGACGCCTCCGTCCCACCTCCCTCCCTCCATTCCTTCCATCTCTCCTTCCTCCCTCCTCCCTCCCTCCTCCCTCCCTCCTTCTCTTGCTACTGTCAGTATTTTGACTTAATAGTGTCTTTAAATATATTTTCATTTTATTCACCTATATGCATACATCTAACTTTATATCTTCAAATTACTATTTTATTATTATTCATTTGCATCCCCTTTATTTCTCTTTTTAAAAATATCCTTACTATACTTTTAGTAGTATTTTGTTGTTGTTTTAAAAACACTCCTGTTTTTAAATCTTCTTTCTATTTTTATCTAAGTTTGTATTCAGACTTTCTTATTGTCAGAAAAACTTTTTTTATTTTTTCCTTAAAAAAATACTCTTTCAACAGGCGGTGGTGGTGCATGCCTTTAATCCCAGCACTGGGGGTGTGGGTGGGGGGACAGGGCCAGGCGGATCTCTGTGAGTTCAAGGCCAGCCTGGTCTACAGAGTGAGATCCAGGACAGGCACCAAAACTACACAGAGAACTCCTGTCTCAAAAAAACAAAACAAACAAACAAATGCTCTCTCTTCTCTTTCTCGTCTATAGCATTCTTCTCCTCCATTTCTTTAATGTATTCAATCTTGCCTCTCCTCTATTTTCTCCTTTTCCTGCCTCCTTTTATCTGATTCATTTATTATTTCCACATTTATTCTGAAGAATTTTAACTCATAGCACATTTCCCTTAACTGGGTTATAGTCATTAGTGATGGATTCATGAGCCTTCACTAATTTTAAGTGTAATTCTGTTTTGTTCAAGTGGATGTTTCTATTACAATGACTTGTGTGGTGGTTTGAACGAGAATGGCCCCCATAGGTTCATAGATTTGGATGCTTGGTCATCAGGAAGTGGCGCTACTTGAGAAGGACTAAGGAGATGTGGCCTTGTTAGAGGAAGCGTGTCACTGGGGGCGGGCTTTGGGGTTTCAAAAGCCCAGGCCAGGCCCAGGGTCTCTCTTCCTGCTGCCTGCCAAACTGGATGTAGAACTCTCAGCTCCTTCTCCAGAACCGTGTCTGGCTGCACGCCGCCATGCTCCCTGCTGTGATGACAATGGACCAAACCCCTGAACCTGTAAGCTGCCCCAGTTAAATGCTTTCTTTTATAACAGTCGCTGTGGTCGTGGTGTCTCTTCACAGCCATAGAACACTGGCTAAGACAGTTTTCCTCACTGAGTGGAGCAGGAGAGCCTGCACCTTGGAGAAGACTGCTCAATAAGGGGATCACCAAATAAAACTGAAGGAGGTACCCACACCAGCCGAGGTACAAAGGCACCGTAGAAATCCATACGGAGCTACCACGTACCTGCAGAATATTCCATCCAGGGGAAACAGAATACACATTTTTTTTGAAGCTTTCTCTAAAACAGACTACAGCCTGGGTTACAAAGCAAGTCTTAGCGAATAAAAAATACAATAACTAAAACAATTTCTTCTGTCTTGCCAGATCACTGTGGAACAAAACTAGAAATGAGTGCAAGAGAAACTATACTTGGAGACCGAACACGACATTCCAGAAGGACCACTGGGTCATTGAAGAAACCAGGGAAGACATTTAAAAATCTCTAGAATCCTGTGAAGAAGATACTGAAAATGAAAAGACTTCATACACTGATGGACTGGAAGAATTAATATAAAATTGGTATCTTACCAAGAGAAAATCTACAGATTCAATGCAATCCCCATAAAAGTCGCAAATATATGCTGAGTGTGGTGGCATACAACTTTTGATCCCAGTCCTTGGGAGGCAGAAGCAGGCAGATCTGTGTGAATTTGGGACCAGCCTGGTCTACAGAGTGAGTACTAGGAGGACAGCCAGGGCTACACAAAGAAGCCCTGTCTCAAACAACAACAACAACAATAACAAAAATCCCAGATATAATCTCTGCATGACTAGGAAAAAAAAATCCTAGAATTCATATAGAAGCAAAAAAGACCCTGTCTTTTCCTCCTTCCTAACAACACCCTGGCCTCTTTGTTTCTTTAATTATTACTGTTACATATAGGAATAAATAAATACAATCTGATGGGTACATTTAATGTTTCTCATACGTATGTTTTTAGTGTGGACTACTTGATATTGCCTAACCAATTGGGGCTCATCCCTGGGAAAGACTGATTCTCTCTCTTGGCAGTCATTAATTGTCTGTAGCTCTTAATATAGGAGTGGGGCCCATGAGATCTCTCCCCTTCACACTGCCATGTCAACTGGTGTGGTCATGGTTCAGGTCTTGCGTAGGGAGCCATATTGTTGAGATTTCATGGATACACCTTCCTTTTCACATGTGTAAGAACCTCACAGCAGACATTCTGGTCCTCCAGCTTTTAGAGTCTTTCCACCTTCCTCTTCGGCAATGTTCTCGGGGTTTTAGGTGTAGGGATTGTGTTGTAGCTGTATCACTGGAACTGGACAACCCACAGTCTGTTGTTCTCTTCCTTTTGGCCAGATGTGGCATTCTGTAATGGTCTCTGTCTGCTGCAAAAATAAGCGGCTTTGACGAGGGGAGAGAGCAACATTTATCTGTGGATAAAAAGGTAAGTATTTATAGTGCAGTTAGAAATTACATTTGTGGGATGGCAAATTGGTGCAGCCA
This sequence comes from Peromyscus leucopus, assembly GCF_004664715.2. Lineage (NCBI taxonomy): Eukaryota > Metazoa > Chordata > Mammalia > Rodentia > Cricetidae > Peromyscus > Peromyscus leucopus. The sequence continues at coordinate 71,273,416 of NC_051067.1, read as the reverse complement.
CTCTGGAAGTAAGTGTGGAAAATTCTCAAAAAGCTAAAAATAAATCCACCCCAGGACCCAGCTATACCACTCCTTGTCATGTGCCGAAAGTACTCCACATCCTCCTCTACAGATCCTTGCCCAGCCACTATTCACAACAGCTAGGAAACAGAAACTTACTTGTCTTCAAGAGATGAATGAATAACGAAAATTTAGTACCTATATACAATGGGATACTATTCAGCCATAAAGAAAAATGAAATATGGAGATAAGTGGATGGGATGAAGTGAGATAACTCAGACCCAGAAAGACAATGCCACACGTTTTCTCTTATTTGTGTATCTTAGCTCTGAATATTTTTTTTTTCCTTTCAGTTTTTTTGGAGACAGGGTTTCTCTGCAGTCTTGGCTATCCTGGAACTTAATCTGAAGACCAGGCTGGACTCGAACTTACAGAGAGCATCCTGCCTCTGCCTCCTGAGTGCTGGAATGGAAGGCATGAGCCACCACATCTGGCTTAGGTCTTCCCACTTAATGAACGTAATCAAGATACTTTCCCACAGGCGTGCTCAGAGGCCTGTCTCCCTAGTCTATCTCTCACCCTTCATAAAAGTCAACCCAAAATGTACCAAAGACCTTAACAGTAAGACCTGACACCTTGAAACTGCTAGAGGAACACACAGGGGAAACACTTCAAGATGCAGACATAGGCAGGGACTTTCTGAAAAGGACTCTAATAGCACAAGAAACAATTCCAAGAATTGACAAATGGGATCATGTAAAACTAAAATTGCTTTCGCACAGCAAAAGAAACAATTAGCCACAGTAAAGAGACAACCATAGAATGGGCAAAAAATATTTGCCAACTACATATCTGATAAGGAATTAATATGTAGTCTGTGCTGGATTGTTTTATGACCACTTGACACAGGCTGGAGTCATTTGAGGGGAGGGAACCTCAACTGAGAAAATGCTTCCATAAGATCAGGCTGCATGCAAGCCTATAGAGCATTCTCTTAATTAATAATTGATAGGGGAGAGCCCAGCCTCTTGTGGGTGGTACTATCCCTGGGCTGGTAGTTCTGGATTCCATAAGAAAGCAGACTGAGCAAGCCATGAAGAACAAATGTTCCTCCACGGCCTCCGCATCATCTCCTGCCTCAAGGATCCTGCCCTGTTTGAGTTCCTACCATGGTTTCCCTCAATGGATGTTTACTCAGGATATGTAAGCCAAATAAACCCTTTCCTCCCCAAGTTGCTTTTGGTCATGGTGTCTCATCACAGCAATAGTAACCCTGACTAAGACATAGACTACATATATAGAAAACTTTAAATTAAGCACACAAATCTCATTAATAAATGGGCTCATGAACTCAAAAGAAGTTCTCAAAAGAAGAAGCACAAATCAATACAGGTTTGAAAGGTGCTCAAGATCCTTAGTCATCAGAGAGATATAAATTAAAACAATTTTTGATACTCCATCTCGCCTCAGTCAGAATGACTACCATCAAGAAAAACAACAAATGTTCGTCAGATATTAGGGAAAGAGGAGCCCTTCTACCCTGCTGGTGGGAATAGAAACTTGTTTGGCGCCATGGAAATCAGTGTGGTGGTTCCTCAAGAAAACTAAAAACAGAACGACCCTGTGACCCAGGTGGAGTTCTCCTGGGTCTATGCTCAAAGGACTCTATTCAGCACATTACAGAAATGCTTGCATGCAAGTTTTCTTCTTGTGCCTGCAGAGGGAAGGTCTCACTTGCTTTCTGCATACTCAAGGAGAACTGACCCTCAGTCTGGGGGATTTCCCTGCCTCTGCCTCCCATCTTGTAGGAGTGCTGGGGTTACAGATGTGAGCTTTTTAAAGTCTGCCCTGGGGACTGAACTCAGGTCTATGGGCTTGCACAGCAGCTTTTAGCCTGGACACTGATCTGCAGGAAGTTTTGAAGGAAAACTTCAAGGCACCCATTGAGTACCTTTCTGGATTATCTGTTATAAACGAAAAAAAAAAAAATGTAAAGCAGATGAGGCATTTTCTAGATTGAACAGATTGTTAAAGTTAGGAATTTTACTTTAATCGACCTGTTTCTTAAGAATAAAAGTGGAAGGTGGGATGTGATGGCATATACCTTTACTCCCAGCACTTGGGAGGCAGAGGCAGGTGGATCTCTGGGTTTGAGGCAAGCCTGATCTACATTATGAGTTCTAGGACAGCCAAGGCTACATATCGAGACTCTGTCTTAAACACACACACACACACACACACACACACACACACACACACACACACAATGAACAAACAAACAAACAAAAAAACCCAGGAAGGTAAAGAAAGAAAAGAAAAAAATGGAAATGACTAAAGCACAGAGTTGAGTGCACCTAAGGGTTTTAGTGAGAAGCAGGACAGGACTAAGTTGTGAAAGGACCCCACCTGTCTCTTTAAGTGAAGCTTTAACAGTCACAGAGCCACGGAGAGCCGCTGAACTAGGCTTCTACTCAGACACCACCACCAAAGCACTGGCTGCCAAATGTCTACTTTACATAATCCTCATGTTTTGTTTGTTTGTTACAAAAAAAAAAAAAAAAAGGTAAATTTAAGATTCTGTCGAAATCTGCCCATTCCCTGGAAGCCCAATCCGTCGGCAGGAGACAAGGCAGAGGCTGACAAGCCATTAGCCCGAGCTGGAGTCTGGCTCTCAGGCTCAGCTGGAACTCCTGTCCTGAACACCTATGCTGGATGGGCATACATGGTTCCTTGGCCACCTTCCCTGTGCCCATCTGCTAAGCGTGGCTGGCTGCCCATCCACAAGTTTGGACTCCTGCCTTAGTGTGTCAGTGCCAGAAAAGTAACAATTTCCTCCAGCAGCCCGGGCAGTCATGGCGGGGTGTTCTTGGCCCCGCTGTGCAGACACATACTCACTGGATCTGGGCACTGGGCGCCGTCATAGCTGCACAGTTTTCACCGTATGCGCTTGACAGAGAAAACAGAGAAAGCAGTAGCGGAGGGTGGAGAGAAGATGGGAGATCCCTGGATTGAAGTAGAATGATTTCCTTTGGGCAGCTGTGAAGAAAAGCATTGTCAGGAACCCTGACTGCAAGGTCATTTCCACCTTCCCAGATGACTGAGCCAGGAAGGCTACAACTCCCTCCCTTAAATGACCCCAAGAGTCAAAGGGATGAATCTTTTTTTTTCCAGGAAAAAAATTTGGGGTGAGGACGGAGAGGGCTACAGGGGGTCAAATCCAGAGCATTGTGTACTCTAGGCAAGTGAGCTATGTGCATGTAGCCAGAGCCCCCAAATCTGACACTCCCTCAAGTCTTGGGAAAACAGGTTTTCTGGGATTCAGAGAAACTACAAGTGATCTTAGAGTGATTGAATAAATAAGAAAAAAGTCAATTCTTTGGAAACCGCTGAATTTTTTGCTAGCTCAATCGCAAAAGTAAGATCCTTGAATGTAGAGATTATCTACTTCTTGTATTTCATTAAATCTACAAAATGTTAGAAGAGAGTAATTGAGCTCTAAGGCACATGGGTTTCTGTTTTGAGACAGAGCCTCAATATATTGCTCAGGCTGTCCCTAAATTCCTGGACTCAGGCAATCATTCCAACTCCCAGGTATCTGGGACCACAGACCGGTTTCACATGCAGCTCAAGTATAAGGTTTCAAACTTCTGGAAAAGACAGTTTAAGGTCAAATTTCTCTGATGCTTGAAATGCAGGAGGAGAAAGACTGGAATCTCACATACAGAAGGAAGAACGAGATCTTATAGTCTGATGATTTATTCTCTGGTTCAGAAGAAAATAAGTTATGAAGCTCTTTATTCATTAATCTTGCAGAACTCCCGGGAGATGGATAAGGTGTCTTTCTTTTAGAAGGACAAAGGATAAATACAAGCGTCAGTGGAAACCACAGACCCATTACACTAACTTGTGTATCTTTAAAAAGTACTTAAATAGCTATGGCTAACAAGATCTAAAGATTAGATTTCTTCTTCCCCTCCCCCTTTTTTCATCCCCCTCTCCCTCCCCCCTCCTCCCTCTCTTCACCCCCACCCCCTTTCTTCTTCCAGAGTCTCACACATCTCAGGCTGGACTTGAACTATTTAGCTGAGGATGACTTTGAACTTCTGATCTTTCTGTCTTTACTTCCCAAGTGCTGGGACTCTAAGGGTGCACCACCTTGCCCTGCTTATGCGGTGCAGAGGATGGAGCTCACAACGTGCTAGGCAAGAACTCTATCTGAGCTACATCCTCAGCCACAACGTTGGTTTATTGTCTGCCAAATGATATGAATTATCTTTACTCATGTGACTAATTTGATAAGTTAGAACAAAAGAATAAAACTTATTGTTTACCTTAAGCAAATAGAAAACATGTACTCAGCACAAGTCATATCTGTTAAACACTATAAGGAATTTAAACCCATTCATTAAATGTAGTGTGTATCAATAGAAGTCTGTAGTAAATGCCTTCATGACTTAGTTATTAGAAAAATACATTTTCTGGCCTTAGAGTTACCAATAGCTAGTTATGGAACCTCAGACAGGAGCTGGGTTGTATGAGAGGCGGGGACTAAAGTATTTAGCATGTACGAGGTTCTGGGAGCAATTGCCAGCACTGAGAAGGGGGTGGGGGAGGAATGAGTGAAGGAGGGAAGAAGAAGGCAGGCAGGCAATATGGCTTAACAGGTAAAGGTGCTTGCCACCAAGCATAATGACCTGAGTTTGATCCTGTAACCCACATGGTAGTGAAGCGGCTGTCCCCTATTATAGCAGGGCTGACCTCATGGTAGGGCCCAAGTAGCCTGGCCAAAAATCCAGACCTCAGTTTCAGTTTCCTGGGCTAGGCTGGCCCTCCCATGGATAAGCATGACCTGCTACCTCATGGTGACCAAAGACAGTCACCCCTGAAGCTGGAAGCCCCCCGGACTCCCAATCAATCTCGTCGACTCATTGCCACTAGGTTTGAACCCACTGACATGACACGCGCCCCTCCCCCCAAGAATTCCCCTAGCTGTGCTTAAAAGGAGTTTGTACGTTCCTCTCAAGGTCATCGTCATTTTTCCTTAATGGCTGAATCCTGCATGGGGGAATTTTGTCTCAAGAAATCAATGCTCTTGTTAATTGTATATATGAGTGGTGGTCTTTGTGCAGTGATCTGCAGACCCTAACAGTAGAGGGAGTGAACAGACTCCCTTATGCTGTTTTCTGATCGCCACATATGTGCTAATGTGTCCCCACACTTGTACACACAAACAGACAAACAAATAAATAAACGTAATTTTAATCCTTCTTGAAAAAGAATAGAACAGACACAGAGAATTCTCAAATAAATCGTTAATCTCTTTGAGTCTTACTTCTCTTCTCAATGAAGTGGCCATGTTTGCCCTAGTGTCTTTAATGTGGTCAATATTGTAAACAAGTTGACAACAAAAAAGCTCCTTGTGAATTATACAGTATTTTTTTTAAAAGGAAGCATTTTTATACCTCTAGAAGGGAAAAAAACACCATTATATAACATTTCTAGAGTGTTATATAATGTCTGGGAAAAATAACTTCTTGTTAACATTTTTTTCCTTCAGTCTGGGGATGGAACCAAGGGCCTCCTACATGCTAGGCAAGCTTTCTTTCTTTTTAAAAAGACATATCTACCTTAATAATGTGTATGTGTTTTTATCTGTGTGTGGGTGTGTGCATATGAGTACGGGCCTGTGTTTGTCATCCCTGCCGGACCCTGGGGCTCACTGGTCAGCCTAACAGATGAGCTCCAGAGCAATAAAAGATCCTACCTCAAAGAAGTTGGATGACATTCCTGAGGATCATGCCTGAGGTTGTCTTCTGGCCTCCATAGGTACAGGTACATACATGTACTCATGCTTGCACACACTTATGCATACATACGTAAAGAGATAAATGAATAAATAATTTTTAAAAGGGAGAGCAACCACCACAGGACCCCAATTTAAAACTCTATTATGTAATAGTCCTATCTTAGGAAGACGCTAGGCACAGAGATAATAAACGCCTTCCCTTAGTTCACACAACTAGAAAGCAGAACAACCAGGGTTTGAACTGATGGTTTAGCCTACACTCTCTAAGGAAAGTCAACTAAATTCAGGAAGTATTTTCTGAATGCCAAGGTGCAGGTACTATGTGGGATGCTGGGGTGAAGTCCTGTTGGGGTTCCTGGCCTGACTTTCCTCAATGATGGAAGTATAAGCTGAAATAAGCCCTTTCCTTCCCAAGTTGCTTTGGTCATGGTTCATCACAGCAACAGAAACCCTCACCAAGACACTCCTGGGGTCTGAAAGCCTGAGTTTGATCCCTGATTCACATGGAAGGCTCTGCACACGTGATGCAGAGCATCTGTAATCCCTACAGGGAAAGGGAAGATAGGCCAGATAGCTAAGAGAATTCAGTGCAACAGCAATAACAAAAGATGTGCCTCAACAAAGTGGAAAGCAAGGACCAACCCATGAAAGATGTCCTCTGTCCTCCACATGCATGCATGTGCCCGCAGGCACGCATGCACTCATTGCAGGTACTCACGCATGCATGCATGCACGAATGCACTCACTCACACACACATGCACGCACACACATGAAGATTGACTGACAAGGTGACAAGTGACTTTAAACCTAGGACTTGATGGTATCTATGAGCATGTCTAGAGAAATTATTCTTTTTGTTGTTGGTTTTGGTTTTGGTTTTTGTCAAGACAGGGTTTCTGTGTGTAGCCTTGCCTGTCCTGGAACTTGCTTTGTAGTCCAAGCTGGCCTTGAATTCGGAGATCCACCTGCCACTGCCTCCTGAGTGCATGCACCACCGTGCCCACCTGAGAAAGTATTCTTGGTAGAACTAAGAGAGGTAAAGATCTTGAGGTGCTTTTGCTGGTTTGGGAGTACGGTGGTTGGAAATACGGAAAACCAGTCAGGTGACTGGAGCAAAGGAAGTGTCGAGCCGAGAATGATCAGGACAAGCGCTGAAATATGAAAGACTTTGACTCTGCAAAATGAGAATATTCTGAGGGAGGCTGAGCTGAGGAGATTTTTTGTAAAGGCACATCCTGGCTGTTATATTCCAAATAGACATGAGATGAGTGGGTTGGGGTTGAAAGGAAACCAGCCAGGAGATGTAGGAACCTGGGGAGAGCCACATGTGCCATGACAGAGGTGGTTGAGGATTTTTAAAGCCACACCAGTAAGATTCCTCCAGTTTAGTTAGAGGTATGGGAGGGAAAAGAGAAAGCCATGGGTTACATCGATTTTTTTTTAACCAGGGCTTTTTAGAAGGATAGAATTGCCAGTTGTTGAGATGTGGAAGGCTGTGGGAGTCACAGTCAGAAGTTCTGCTCAAGACACATTAAGTTTGATACCTATTAGGTGTTCACAGGGGAATGTCCAGGGCAGGAAAGAGGGCACGTGAGGCTGTAACTCAAGGGTGAGGTAAGATAGGAAGTTAGGACTTGTCAGCAGTCTAGGAACTGTACTAAGTTTATAAAACACAGACTGATCTTTGGGTCATAAAGTTTTTGTGAGTGAAGAGATATGTCTAGCGCCGATTAGTAACTGTGTGCTTGATATTTTTTTAAAGATGATGTAATTGAATTATTGCCAAGCTCTTGTTGTTCCTTGTATGACTTGTTTTCTTTTCTGTATATAAACTACTGATTTGCAGAAGTAAAGTTGCAGCAGATTCAAACCACTTTTGAGTGTGTTGTCAGTCGCCGAATCCTTGCCTTCCTGACTACCCAAGCCCTGATTCTCCTACGGTCGTGGTACTCCCGGTGGGCCAGTCCGTGGCAGTCAGTGTAAAGACATTTCTTAAAGCACAGAGATTTTATGAGAACAATATAGGTAAGAAGCAGACACCAAGGCTAAGCTCTGGGGCCCATCAACAGAAGAGTTCAGCAAGAAAGGGAGACCAAGAAGAGCGTAGGAGGGAAACACTGGAACACTGCCGTTCTTCTTGGAAGAGTCATGGAAAGTCTTAGTTATGTTCTCCATGATGTGACAAATAGCCCAACAGAGACAGTTAAGGGAGAAAAGGTGTGGCTTGTCTCACCGTCTCAGAGGGTGTAATTCATGGTCTTGGGGAGACAGCATGATGCAGTGGAAGTGTGTGACAAGGCCAGTTGCTTACCAGTGGCTAACCAGGAAGCAGAGAACAAGACAGGAAGTAGCCAACGTTATTATAACTCCACAAACCTGATCCCAGTGGCCTACTTCCTTCAGCTCAGTCCAACCTCCTAAGCCTCTACAACTTCCTAAAACAGGGCCACCGTCAGGGGACCAAGCATTGAGACAATGAACCATCGTGACATTACAGCTTCTGACTACAGCAAAGATCTTGTTTTAAACAATCACTCTCCTGAGGCAACATTGTGTTTGTTTTTCACAAGCTTGGCATGGTATGTAAAGAGGTAGTCTTTTTACAAGCTAGAGCCCACTCAATACCATGTCTTGGTGCTATTAAATATTTAGATAACCAGTTGCAGAACTAATTGACCTTTGGGGGATGTCTTTGTAGCCCATTGTAGATGTCAAGTGTTTTGTCTTTTAATGATTAAAAAAAAATGTTGCTTTCGAGTATGCAAATTAAAGTCTCGGCCTGATTAATTAGATATTGATGTTTTGTTAAGTAAATAAGCTTGAGGAGAAAGTGCACTTGGTCAGTTTCAGTGAGGGGCGGGCTGATCCTTGGGGTTACAGGAGGCCTTTAATGCAGGAATAATGGCCGCCAAGGGAAATGTTGGTGAATGATAAGAGTTGTCGGCTCTCTTTGCATTGAGGTTTTCCAGCTAATTGACCTCATTACTTGCCACATTAAAGGAGATTAAGTGTGTCAACACTCACTGCATTATAGAAGATTTGCAGCAAAAGTATGGCCAACCTCGTCCAAGTGCAGTTTCCAGGGAACAAAATGGGAAACGTGGAGAATGGAAGAGAAGAAGGAGAGAGTGAGAGCTTCAGCATCAGGGCTGCCTGTGGACAGGCTTGGGAGGTGCAGCATCAGGGCTGCCTGTGGACAGGCTGGGAGGTGCAGCGTCAGGGCTGCCTGTGGACAGGCTGGGAGGTGCAGCGTCAGGGCTGCCTGTGGACAGGCTTGGGAGGTGCAGCATCAGGGCTGCCTGTGGATGGGCTTGGGAGGTGCAGCATCAGGGCTGCCTGTGGACGGGCTTGGGAGGTGCAGCATCAGGGCTGCCTGTGGATGGGCTTGGGAGGTGCAGCATCAGGAAGTCACATCAGGTTTTCAGCCCTTCAGGCTTACCCTCTGCTAGACAGAGTGCATTGCTCCTCTTCTACTCCACATCATGGTAACCTCATGACACATAATGCTATCTCTCCTGAGAAATTCTTCTATTTCATTAGCCAGAATAGTCTGGCTAAGGAGCCATTCCAAACTGGCTTAAGCAGAGGACCCAAATGTCTTTCTTCTTAGCAGGCAGACACCAAATGTGGCCAACATGGCCATTGCCCCACCCTCCCTGAGCCCAAACCTCTTCTCTCCATTTCATTTCCAATGGGAACCCCTGATTTTTGCTCAGATTGCCAAAGAAATATTGTTTTACATGGGTCCCCTCACCATTCCTTCTGACAATGTTTTGAGATTTGTAAAAAAAAAAAAAAAAGAAAAGAAAAAAGAAAAAAAGAAAGAAAGAAAAGAAAAGAAAAACTCTCTTCCATGAAACCAGCCCCATTCACATACCTGAAAGAAGAAGACGTCATACCTCTGTGAATCACCATGGTAATATCTATTTTTCTGCTAGTAACACTTACAAAAATATCCAATGTAATAAAAATATCTAATGCATATTCCTTAACTCTTCTGTTATCTTAGAAGCTCCCTGAACACGTGAATTGGATTATGTTTATGTCTGATTATCTTATAGCAAGCATTTTGCAAGCAAAAGGCAGTCCATCTAGATGCATGAATGTATGTATGTTTGTATGTATTTTAGCTGAATAGTGCAAGCAATTTCTTCTTACTTTTGTTTGGATTTCCCTTTCCTTCCAGTGTTGTCTTATTTCCTAATTTTAATTCTTTTAGGTGGCAACAAGATTTAATTTGAACAACTATAATAAAATGGAACTTGAGAAAATGGACCACCGGAGGTTCTGGTTTAGTTTTGTCTGTCCTTACTGACACCATTCCACTACTGTCTTTGCCAGTGAGAAGCTTGTAATTACTTAGTCAATTATATTTCCACTTAAGTCACTGGAGACATTTTCTTCTAACATGTACTCTCAGAGTCTGGGGCGACAGCTCCGTAGTTAAGAGCATTGACTGCACACACAAGTGTGAGGACCTGAGTTCAGATCCCAGCAGCCTCATGAAATGTCAAGTGTGTGCTCCTGTCATCCAGGGTGATAGGTGGGGGAGACAGGAGTGTAACTAGAGTTTTCCTGCCTGGCCCACAATCAGGACAAATCTCTCTCACTTGCCAGTCCCACAGCCGCTCAGATCCAACCAAGTAAACACAGAGACTTATATTGCTTACAAACTGTATGGCCACGGCAGGCTTCTTGCTAACTGTTCTTATATCTTAAATTAACCCATTTCTATAAATCTATACCTTGCCACGTGGCTTGTGGCTTACCGGCATCTTCTTACATGCGGCTTGTCATGGTGGCGGCTGGCAGTGTCTCTGACTCAGCCTTCCATTTCCCAGAATTCTTCTTCTCCTTGTCCCGCCTATACTTCCTCCTGCCTGACTACTAACCAATCAGAGCAACACATTTGCCATACAGAAAATCCCACAGCACAGGAGAGTTGCAGGGGTCTGCTGACTAGCCAGCTCAGTTGAAAAACAGTACTCCAAGTTCAGTGAAGGACCCTGTCCCAAGGGAATAAAGTGGTACATAATCAAGCAGGATAGACCCTATGTTCTCCTCTGGCCTCTGCGCAAATGCCTGTGGGCATATGCACTTGAACGAACACACACACACACAAAAATTAAAATACATACATACACAGTCTTTCAGGGTCAGACTATGAAGACCCTATCTCAAACAAAATAAAAATGCATTTTAAGGAGATCCTTTTATCAGTGGAAAATGTTCCAGATTTAGTATAACTTGTTTGTTTTTGAGACAGGCTGTCATGTAGCTTAGGCTGGCCTTGAACACCTGACCCTCTTGCTTCTACCTCCCAAGGGCTGGAACAATAGGAGTTTGCCACTATGGTCTGGCAGATTTAATATGATATATGTCAACTATACAAAGTGTTATGGAGCATTTATATGACTCTGTTCTCACATGTAAATGGGATTCTAGAAGGACAAATGAGAAACTCTTTAATTCTGTGGTACAGAACTGGATCTGAGGGAAAAAAGGAACTCCTAAGTATTTTCCCCTTGTAAGATGTGAACTTTTCACAATGTTCTTTCACTGATTTTATACAGGGAAAAATCATTAAGGAAATTGTGAACCTCTGTGGAAATGAACAATAGTACTCCCCTAGCCACTCTTGCTTCACACAATCTGAATTCTTCTGCCTTGTTTTCTTGGGAATTCCTCCCTCTGTTCAAATGTGCCTCCCACCACTCCCAAACAAGCCCTCAGTCCAGGTAGGGTGAACAGTAGGAAGTCCACTGACTCCCTCCATGGCTACTCCATGTTCTCTCCTTCCAGATGCCAGTATATTTTGCCCAAAGCCTCTTGCTGAACTAGCCTCTTAATTGCTGGTTCAAATTCACCACTTGGTGTTGGAGTGGATGGCTCAGAGGTTAAGAGCACTGGGTGCTCTTCCAGAGAACCAGGGTTCCATTCCCAGCACCCATGTGGTGGCTCATATCTGTCTGTAAGTCCAGGTCCAGGGGATCTGACCCCCTTATACAGACAGACATGCATGCAGACAAAACACCAATGCACATAAAATAGAAACAAGTCATTTAAAAAAATAACAAAATTCACCCTTCACTTCTTATTTTACTTGAGTATGCAGTTGCCTATCAATTGCTTTCTTTTCTTCTATTATATTTATAATTTACATTTTCTCTTAATTTTATTTAAAAATTGTGTCTACAGCTTAAAACATGTATTCAACTAAGCAACTAAATTTTAATCTCTTCGCAGGAACATATACATACACATATATATTGTAATCATAATTTATATGTGAATATAATAGAACCATACACAGGGGTAAAGTGGTAATGGGTATTCAATAGACAACTTGTTGATAGTCATATTGGTTCAGTAGAGTTATTACATTCTATAACCCTGACTTAAACACAAATAAATCTCTTTCTTTTTAAAAAAGAATTTGGCCTGTGAGGTGGCTTGGAGGGTAAAGGCACTTGTTTTTAAGTATGATGATTTGAGTCCAATCTCCAGAAGCCACATGGTGGGAGGAGAGACCAGGCTCCTGAAAGTTTGGACACAAACAAAAGGCCTACTGTGTGCCATCCCTGATCCATTTAAAGTGATTTACAAGGATATGGCTTCTCTGCAACACAAAAATGAAAGCACACCAGGAGTTCCTCCCTTGAAAATTCAGCTGATACACACACTAACTTGGGCTGAGAAATGAGGGATGCCTGAGAAACGTTCAGATTTTCACACTTGAGAAAGGTCTAATGATCCACTTTTGTCTGGACTGGGGCTTTGTTTTCTAAGTATAGACTTTGTCAGCCTATTGTACTGGATAATAAAACCTGATAAGTTAAATTGATTGTGAGAAAGGCTATGTGAGAATAAATTACAAAATAAGGAAATGTATTTCCATAGCTGTAAATTCCTGCACTAAGCTGGGAAGTGGGTACAGATTCTTTAGCAAGCATGGTAGCACACAACTGGTACTTTTCCTTCTCCATATTCTTCAGTAAAATGCTACAAAGCTTATTATCTTTAAATGTTTTAGCATTGTTTAAATTTCTATTAGATTTACTCATTTTATGTGTGAGTGTTTTGCCTGTGTGCATGTATGTGTACCACATATAAGCCTGGGGTCCTTGGAAGCCAGAAGAGGGCATCCAGTCCCCTGGAACTGGAGTTACAGATGGTTGTGAACCATGTGGATGCTGGGAATTGATCCCAGATCCTCTGCAAGAGCAGCAAATGTTCCTAACCACTGAGCCACCTCTCCAGCCCTGTTATTGTTTTACTTTGTGTATGTTGCTGCTTTGCCTGCGTGTGTGTGTGTGTGTGTGTGTGTGTGTGTGTGTGTGTGTGTGTGTGTGCATGGATGTGTGCAGTGCATGCAGAGGCCAGAAGAGGGCAGCAAATCCTCTGGCACTGAAGTTCTGGAGGTATATTCACCACCCGTATGAGTACTGAGAACCACTGAGCCATCTCCCTGGCTCCAAAGTTTATTATTTTGAATATGAAAACATTTTTGTGTGTGGTTTAATTTATACACAAGATAGTTCTGAGTCCTTTTGGTAAAACATATATAATTACAATAAGGCTAATGATAAAATCAAAGTTCACAGCGTAGAAATCAAGGCAGCTTCACAGGACTGTCTCTTGCAGAGCCAGGGATGGAGCCAGGCCTCTGCCTCTGAGTCACACCCTCAGCCCTTCACTGTTTTCAAATATGGTTGCAAAGCTTCCATTAAGTTTAAAGGTAAGTGACATAAGGAAGATTTTTTTTCCCCAGTAAAGTGAATACTGAGCCTAAACTCATGTCATCATTACAGAAGAATCAGATTACAAAAACGCTAAGTTTGTATCATGAGCCTGGAAAAGCTGTGACCTCTGGAGGTCAGAGGTCAACCCACTGAATACTTGGTTCTATATTAGATTTTGGACTGGGAAAGTGTATATAAGGTTCTCAGATGTTAAGGTTCACAATTGCCAGGTGTGGTATGCAGGCCTGGGAGGCTGAGCCATGAGGACAGAGAGTTCAAGGCCAGCCTCCATTTGTAAGGAGAAGAAAAAATAATTCCTCTTTTGATTTTAGAATTCATGGTCCAAACTTGTCAGTTGGTGACAATAAGTTACTGATTAATTAGGAAAAATTGAAAAGTTCTTTTTAGCCAGAGCAAACATCTTGAGGCTGAGGAGACTTCTCAGTTAGAGTACTCATTACATTTGCATAGAATCTGAGTTTGGTCCCCCGTCCCCATGTTGGGAGGCTCAAAGTAGTCTGTAACTGCAGTTCAAAGGGGATCCAGTGTCCTCTGGCCCCCTCAGGCACCTAGACTCAGGTGTACATGCCAATGTGTACAAACACACACACATACATAAAATCAAAAATAAAATAACCTTAAAACAGAGAACAAACATCTTATAGTTTTTTTGTGACCGTGAAGTCACACTTAGAGTTAAAATCCATGTGTATTTCAAATGGAATATTACTATTGGGGTCACGGGAGACAGAAGGACATGAATCATGTCCATGCGTGATTTGGTTCTCAAACACAAAACTACTAGCATGAGTTAGTCACTTGTGGAATTGGTTCCAAAGGAATCAATATTCCTCTTGTCATCCATTTGGCACAGCTGTGTCTAACGCCTCCTCTGTGCCATGTGATGGCCACAATGGAGAGCCTAAACATAGGCTCCACCAAAATGCTCCGTGGTGTTGGCACAAACACGGAACTGAGAGCAGGTTCCCAAGTGAATGTGGTGACAGAGGCAGGTCTTGAAAGGTTCACCTGTCTCCACGCAAGAGGAGGTCAGGAAAGGAGCGTTTCTGTCCTACCCTCCCAGACGAGCATAGGCAAAAGAATCAGGGAGCTCCTTATGAGGTGACACGTCTCTCATTAAGTCCCGTCTTGACCTTGCAGGGTGGAGAGCAACAACCTGAGACATAAGCAGGATTCTGAGCACCCAGAATCATGCCTTTGTTTTTGTGTTGTGAGGGAACTGGGGGGCTAAGAACTGACGTGGTGGTGGTGGTCGGGGGTGGGGGGTGGGGGGGGGGTATTCTCCAAGGTACTTCATAAGGCTCCTGTCTGTTGGAATGGTAGAGAATGGCTCCCAAGATGATTCAGCCTCCTGTGGGACAAGCTCAGACGCGACAAAAAGGCTTGAAGTCGAGAGGACATCCACTGCGGGCAGATGGGGAACAGCAACTGTGCTTAAAGGAATCGATTGAGAAAATAATGTTGATTATAAGCATGGCGATTATTATTTGAAACATTCACTGATTATAAAGCCATGAAGCTAATGTTCCCCCTGAGTTTTGGAGATGGTGCTACTTGCACGCTAGGCAGATGCGTCACCACAGAGTCAAACCCTTGCTTTTTATTGCATGTCATAAAACAAACCCTTCTGCACGCCTGTTTCTAACTGGCTTGACATCTGCGGAACCACGCAATTGCTCTAAAGGTAGCCTGCGACCTTACTGAAGTGAAGCGGCACCCTGGGGAGCCTCCAGGCTGGGCAAAGAGGACCCGGCAGTCAGAGCAGAGAGTAGGCAGCGGCCATGGTCGGCATCCCTGCAGCAGCGTCTGCTGCTTGGATTCTGAATCACGGCTACCCTCTGGGGATGGCTCTCTCCTCACCGGGCAGCGCTGTCTGTCGGTGTTTAAAACACTTCCATGTGTGTGGATCCTATGTAAATGTTGGTGACAAACACTGCAGCTGGACCTTGCGCGGGGGACTTCCTTGTCACTGTAGGTAGATGACTGAAGGCCAGCACCGAGTATCTGTCTCTCACCTCCGTCCTACTCATAAATCTGTGACACACATGGTAGAAAGTCCAAAGCAGAGCTGGGAACAACCTAATTATTCTACTGATGTGACTTTTACTTTTCTTTTTTTTTAAAGATGGTCTCAAGTGGGCTATCTAGTTGAGGATGACCTTGAACTTTTTAAAGGTCCTCCTCCATAGGCTGAGATCACAGGCATGTGCCACCACATCTAGTTTATGGGGTGCTTGTTGGAATTCGTGGACACTGGCCACTTCCCCAGCTACATGACCGGGCATGCGCTGACCAAAATGATTACTCATCCCAGGCCTGTACTGTGATAGCGCAATCTATGCGCATGCGTGGCATAGCTCCATAAGCCCATATGCGCATGTGCAGGGGTATCCATTAAAAAGTGGGCCATGACTTAGAGACTTCTTACTCGTTATGAATGCTTGGCCTACCTTAGGCTCATTTCTGGCTAGCCCTTTTAACTTAAATTAACCTGTTTCTCTTTATCTGCCTTTTGCCTCAGGGCTTTTCACTTTCTTTCCTTCTGTATATCTTACTTTCACGGCTGCTTGTGGCTGGCTGGCTGGCAGCTGCCTGGCTTCTGGCCCCAGGCACGTCCCTCTCCTTCTCCCTTTTCTCTCTCCTTCTTATCTCCTCATTCTTCTTAAGCTTAGATTTCTCCTCCTATGTATTCTCTTTCCCTACCAGCTCTGCCCATCCTTCTCCTGCCTAATTATTGGCCATTCCACTTTTTAATAAGACCAGTCAGGTGCCTTAGGCAGGCAAGGTGAAACAAATGCAACACATCTTTACATAATTAAGCACGCATCCTTACATTGTTAGACAAACACAGCATAAACAAATGTAACACACCTTTACACAGCTCAAGAAATACTCCACAGCATAAACAAATACAACACGTCTTTGCCCAGTTAGAATAATATTCCACAACAGTGGTCTGACACAGGCATGGGCCCAGCTCTGCCTGATCGGATATATCTTTGAGCAAGTGCTTCCCGAAGGAACAGACAGGTAAAACTTCAAAGGCGACCATTCTTTGCTCTTTCCTTTTCTCTGGCGCACAGGTGCAATGCCTGGCAATCTAGCAGCCATCTGGAGACCGTGAGGTAACAAAGGTGATGATGAAAGCAAACACATCAGGGATGACAGGAAAGAATGACAGAGCCTAAGTTCCCCGTGGCATTGCTGAGCTATTGCAACAGGACTGGGCTGGTGACCTCTGGGCGACGCTAAGAGGGAACAGCTTTCTCTCTGTTAACGGTTCAGTTTGCTTTTCTGTTTACATTCACTGTTGGGTGTACTCCTAATACATTCCCTGCTGGGTGTACTCCTCATACGGGATCCATTGCAGTGTCTGGTCTAGGGAAGGGAGCAGCCAGACGGAAGATAGACCTTGGAAACAGAACCATCCTGATTTGATGATGGTTTACTGCCTGTAAGGATGAAGGGATGTGAGAAATCAGAGATGGCGGCTAGCTTGGCAGTTAGATTCAGCTGACAGGAATATATCGTCTTTCCCTTTCTCGAACAATGGAAAACTTACTCTCGCTGCTGCAGAAGTGCCTATGAAAGCAAAAAAGAAAAAGAGAAAAGAAAGGGAAAAAGCGTATTGTTGTCCCTTGACCCTGTTGACCCCTGTTTCCCACTGAGCCTTAGCGGAGAGTCGGGCTGAACTCATGTTCGGCATTGCTGAGGCAGGTCAGTAGTATCTGCCATCTACTTTGAACACCACATCTGGAGCACACGGGAGCTCCCCAAAGCCTCCTCTCCCCTCAGAGTGCAGGTGTACAAAGCTCACGCCTCACATCCCCATCCTGTTCTGTTTTCTACTGCTCGAAGGGCTGGAATAGATATGTATTCATACACATATTCACATGCATATGAATATGTGCATATTTGTATACATATGAATATATTAACTTCTTCAATCAGCAAATAACATTGCACAGCTGGATCAAATAAACATTCCCTAGCAGGGATTTTTTTTCTTTTTAAAGGATGTATTTTCTAAAAATATCATATGTATATAATTGTAAGTAGATATGTAAAGAGGTCATTAAAAGGAAGATTGCTTTATGCATTCTGTTTACCCATTTGTTATAGTTTGCATCCCTCAATGACCCTCAAAGGCCATCTTCCAAAGACAATCAAGTTGTGGCACAATTCATAGCAGGTGGGGTCCGGTTGGAGAAAATTAAGTCATTGGTGTGCCCTTGAAGGGGACATCAGGAGCCCTACCACACCTTCACTTCTTTTTCCATAGGCCCAGAGCGACAGATCCAGCTGGCCATGGGCTGGAACCTTTAAAACCATGAACCAGAATACATCTTTCCTCCTTTTAAGCTGGCTGTCACGTCTTCTGTCACAGTGTTTGGCTCGCATTGCTTTCAAGCACACTGCCTGTGAGCACAGTTGCATCTCAAGATCCACCAGCCGCTGCCTTTCCTGAAAGTTTAGCCCTAGGGGCATGCGCTACAATGACTCCCTGCGTACCATGTCCCAGGCCCTGTGGAAAGGCTAGCTTACTCCTAGGCTTGTGTGAGCAGGCTTGGAAGGGAGACTAGCAACTCAGAAGCCTCTCATCCTTCCGTGGAAAACTGAAGTGAATTATATTAAAATTATATATTATATTACATTATGTTATTATATAATGTTATGTAATATTAAAATTATATCATATAATATAAAATTATATTAAAATTAAAAGTGAATTATACAGTGACGATGAAGCTTGAAGGTTGGGAGACAGAGATGTTGAAGGAGAGACCAGGTGCTGAATGTAAAACTGAGTTAAGTTTCGGGCCACCATGCCCAGTGGTGAGAGGCTCCGGGCCACCACTCTCCATACTTTCAGGGCTTACTCTTTGAAGGTAGGTAGGGGAAGCCTGGACCACAGCAATGGCCAGAGACACCTTTAAAGCTAACACCAGAGGCAGCCAGAGAGTAAACAACATGGGCCAAGGCTCACAGGGCACAGCTGGAGGGAGTCAGCTTCTCCCCTGCCCTGCCTCACACCTCCAACAGTAGGGCTCTGGAGGGGCTCCACAGTGGAAACAGCTTGGCAAGAACCCCATGTACTAACACATTCTACTGTCTTTTACACTATTAGGAACCAATTATGGTACTTCCATGTATATCCCCAAAGAAAGCAAGCATTTTAGGGAGCATAAAATATGGGACATCTCCAAGGCAAAATCCAAATCCCACTTAAAATATTCATTTCATTAAAAAATCCTCTTCAGGAGCTGGCAAGAAGGTTCAGTGGGTAAAGGTACTTGCTACCTGAAGTCAATCCCTGAAACCTCTGTTGTGAATGAAGGTCTAGACTTAACTTTACAGGCTCAGGAATGCGCCATGACAACTGGAACGGATACAGAGCAGTATCCTCCTGAAGACATCCTGTCTGCAGTTTAGGCCCTTGAAGATATCTCGATAATCCTGCTGAGCAGTCCAGATAATCCTGTTCAGCAGGTTGTGGTTCCCCGCCAAAAGTCTAACCCAATGCTTTCAAATGTGGTTTCGTGCCCAAAGTCTAGACCAATAGTTTCAAAAAATCACCTTGCCCCTTCTACCCAATCCCAAGTTGCCAATTCCCAGCTTGTAGTTTTTCCCTATAAAAACCCTCCACACCCGGGCTTGTGGCCACAGCCACATTTCCTTCCATCTGCTGTGCAGTGGCCCAGGTTAAACCTGAATAAAAGGACCCTTACGTGCTTGCATCGGAAACCGGCTCCTTGGTGGTCTCTGGGGTTTTGCAAAACAGGTACAATATATGGTACATGGCCGGGAACCCCCATGACCCCATGGGACTTCAGGCCAGGGAGTTCCTCACTGGCTGCTAAGTGTGTCTCTAAGTGTCTGTCTGTCTGTGTTCAGTTTTGTCTCTGTGGCATGCCTAGGTTGGTGATTGTGATCAGGCACGGTAAATGGGTGGATGCACCACAGACCATGATCACAAGGGGCTGAAAGACCCTGTTAGACCCTGTTAGTGGCTTTAGTGGGGGTGGAAAACCCCACATCTGTAGTAGAACCCCACATCTGTAGTATAGATGGCATGGGTCAATCCCATGGACCAGCATGAGGCTGGCGTCTTTTTGGTTTTGTCTCCAGGCACCAGGAGAGCTGTTTTGTTGTCTTGTCTCACGTTGTAAAAAGTTTTGTTTGCCTTTCTGTTGGAATGTCCTACCTATATGAATGTGTAAGTTTATGAGAAATGTAAGCGCGTTTTGTGCTGTTTTATGCCTGAGCTTGTGTGTGCGTCGTGACTCGGGGGTCGGATGGCCAGCAGAAGGGACTGAGGTCCCTCTGGTTGAACTGTGACAGACTAACAGATCTCCCCCATGGCTGCCTTGCTCTTTGACCTGAGCGCAGGCAGCCGGCAGGGAACAGCGCTATGAGGAGTCCAGCGGGCAGCGGCTGTACAGCTCAGGGGCTGCTACAGGGACCTGGAATGCCGCTGAGTGGGCTAGGCGGGCAGTGAGCACCGTGGGGCCCAGACATGACCCACAGGTTCTGGCTGGGCCCCTGTGCAGAGCGCCGCAAAGCAGAGCTGGCAGGAGCCAGCAGCTCCCCACCCCCACCCCCACCCCCCAGGAGCTCAAAGAGTGCCTGAACCAGGCAGGGACTAGTGGAGAACTAACTGCCCCTCCAGGGTCACAGTTGAGGAGTGGCCTACAGGGCTGTGGGACCAGTCAAGGACAGGGAGTCGTTCCAGCCTACCACTCTTGTGAACTTGAAAATCTCAGGTTAACAGTGATCTTCTTTCCCCAGTGTGAGTGCCTTCCCTATCCTCTTCCTCTCCCATGCTGATGGGTGGAGCTCCCAAGACCTGCCCTGGGGCTAAAACCTGAGAGTGGAATGGATTGTCACTGCCTATGGTTGCTAAGCTATGGAGACTTATGTTATAAGGCTAACCAACAGTTTCTTGTCTGTGGTACAGGGCTGATGCGAATTTAGAATTATTCTTGTTATGGTATATGCATGTATTTCTGTTCTTGTTTAAAATATTGTAGTTTTACAATATATTCTAGACTACTGGGGGAAATCACAAGAAAGACTTTGGTAAGAGTTTCTATGTTAAAAAAAAAAGCATCATTTGTTTGGCGTAAATGTCTGAGGGATCAAAGGAAAGGACTTAGGGTACATGAAAGGTTGTAGAAAGTCAGAGGGGATGTGAACTATGTTTGTTGTGGTTTCTTATATCTGCAAATACTGAATTTAAAAGTTAATCCTGGCTGGTTTTCATTTTAAAAATAGCTAATGATTCTGCAAACCACTTATGTATGTGTGTATGTGGACAGGTATGTGACTTGGATTTAACCATGTGTGTAAGTGCAAACAAGCTTTAACTGTACGTATGTGTGTGTAACTTGGATCCAACTGTGTGTATGTGTGCAAGCAATTATTGTCTAAATAACTATTGTTTAAAAAACATGCTTTAAACAGCAACCACGTGGCTTTCTCCATCTTAGCTGGTGACCTCATGGGCAGTCATGAGGTTGGCAACCATCTTTTACTAAGGTTATAAAGATCTACTCGGGTTAACACCTAATACTTATTCAACAAGTATTCAACAGCAAGCTTCTAGAGAATTTAAATAGATGGCAACATATGTTTAATAAATAAGGTATTTGATTAATATTAAAGCTGTACCTCAATGCTTTTATACATAGGAATATACCTTGCTCTAGCAGCTAAACTTTGTAATTTAAGATTTACCCATGTAAAATGATAATAGTTTTAAAGACATGAAGGAATCACAGGAAACAGCTGAGGTTTGCGAATGTATGGCAGGGCTAGAGTTCCAAAAAGAGTCTAGTTGCAGTGGTGGACCTTAGCAGTTTTGAAAAATGCTAGTGCCAGGTGATGATCACCAGAAGCACCAGCCATAATGAAATGGAGCAGGCAGGCTATGTATATGCTGTCAAGGGTAGGGCCAAAGAAATCATCCAAGCCTCTAAGTAAAAGAACCGAAAGGTTTATAAATGAATCCCAGATATTGAACTTTGGGATTGTTTGCACTTTGAAGCTTGGTTTTACTTTATACAGATTGTGGTGATGCCATGTTTTCTCCCCCTTAAAGTAAAAAAAAAAGGTACTTTATTGTTGATATTACAGAAGACATTTGAGTGATCTTAATCTTATTAAGAACAGTTTTTAAAATATAAAAGTTTATAAGGCTATGGGACAGTTTCAGCTTATAAAATGCTCTATATTGTTAATATTTGGACTTAGAATAAAAGGCTAAAAATTAGGGTCACAGCCATAAGCTCCAAATGCTAACCAAAAACTGGGATGTTCATTGCTTGTGATGCAGCAATGAAGCCTAAGGAGCCTGATAAAGGGCTCGAAACAGCTTCTCACTCCATGAGTCTTCACCCTTCGGAACTTAAAAAAAAAATCTTTTTACAGGGGTGGCCTAGGACCACCTGTATGTCAGGTGTTTGCATTGAGATTCAACAACAGCAAAACTGCAGTTATGAAATAGCAATGATAGTTGAGAACCAATGATTTGGAGAACGTTTCTCCTTGCCCAAGGTACATTAAGGCTTAAGAATGTTGTCTAGCCTCCTTATATTTGCTAAGTTTGTTAAGCTTAAGCTATTTGGATAAACTGATGCATATGTATGTTTAATATTGATGTTTGGCTTTGGTTTCTTTACTGAACTCGTATTTGATACTAGAAGAGCTTCAATTTAGAATCATTGTTTTTAAGGCTTATTTACTTACTGTAGACTGTTAGAGAACACAAGTAAATACTCATAAATAACCAAGTTTTTTAAAATTGTAGTCAGGGTAAGTACTGATGTAATATTACAGGGATAAGTTTACTCAGTCCCTTGCATATGTTTTAAGGGTTGAGCTTGAAACAAGTAACTAGAAACAAAGTGTGTCTATTCAGATATACCTGGACAGCCCTCATACTTCAGAGAACTGCAGAATATGGCATTTAAATATTGATCTAAAAGCTTATTGTATCAGACATTCTTCCAGATCCTAGCAGTAACCCAAGGTCTCCAAAGAAGATTATGTATGAGGCACCACAACGTCTCTGCCTGGATTATGGCAATGCTGACCATAGGGCAAGATGCCCCAATGCAACGCCTGCCACCAGGACCCAGCCCAGACTGTGTACAAGCAGCAGGACACTGGAATTGATTGCACCCTTTTGCCTGGACAAATCAAGATCAGTTTTCCATGTCCCTATTCCACAGGAAAAAACCTCTGCCTTCTGGGCCTGATGGTGGAAGAAGATTGATGCTGTTCTAACTGGTGCCTCCAATGCTATGGAGACCTGGGTATGAACTGGTCCCTGTCATTGATAGAATTGGAAACTACTTGGTCTGCACTCAGATATAGTTTTTCCTTCTTAGATCTCTGATAGTTCTGATAGCTAAGCTAGCTACAACTTTGTCAGCTTGGCAGCATCAGACAACCAGATCCTTCTACAAAGCTATAGTCAGCTTGTTGGCTCATGTTTTAAAAAAGTGTTCTAAGAAATAAAAGTTTAAATAAGTCATAAAGTTTCAGATATAAGTCTAAGAAAAGTCTGAGGATATAAAAGCTTCTAAGCTTTAAGGACCACAAAAAATTGAATTAAGATGAGAAAAAAATTCAGATTGCTCTCCTATTCTATGATATAACAGTTTAGAGCTTAATATTTAATAGAGTTCTGATAAGCTGGTAGAGCAATGACTACTTCCTGCTCAGTCACAAGCTCAACATTTTAGATTTATTTTAGATGTCATCTAAATATATCTAAATGTAAACCTAAAAATGCTTCTCATCAGGTCAAAAATCTCTGTTCAATTTATGCCTGGCTCTCTGGACAGAAGGAAAATACACTTACCTTTAACCCAAATCTGTAGTTCTTGTTGGGACTCAAAGGTATGAGTCCACTTCTGCTGTTTTACAGATACCCATTACCTGCTTTGTCTATGATATGGATATGTGTACAGATTGGTAATACTAATGTATCTAAAGCTTTTATTTCATTTTGTAAGTAGGCCCCAGAGGATTAAAAGAGTCATAAAACCTGAATCCACTTCACAGAGGTCGGAAGGACCCCAGATAAGTATTCCTAAGGATGGTATTTTTCCTTTCTCCTGGTCTTGGGACTCCTACTGTTCACAGTTAATAAGGATATGGGCCTAAAGGTTCCAAATAAGTTCATAAATTTTAACTTTTGTTCCTAGTTTAAGTTTGTCTCAACAGATTTCCACTTGGCTGGCAGACACCTCCAAGCTTCAGTTGCTGACTCCACTGCTCCAGACAACTGTGAGCTCCAGACTTGCTAAAAGCTGACATGGACCAGCCCAGCCAATGTTACTGTCCCCTGTCTCTATGGGGTCAGACAGCCACATGCTTCTGACAGATGCCCCATTGTCCAGCCTTTGACCAGCCTTTCAGCCTTTTTGGGGCCCCAACAACGGCACCCCAATGCCAGCTCAAAGCAGTTCCAGAAGAGAAAGCATTGTTTCATGTTCCCTCTTCAGAAAAGGCTGAAATGTTGAGTCAAAAGGAAACTCCCTGGCATAGAGGCAAGATGGCTAACTATCATGCTCATTGACATACTAGGAAAATAGGTTCAGAGTTGTCAATTGATAAATTTATTAACTGAAATGGTTCTGCAATAAGATAAGACACTTGACCTTCTTTATGCAGAACCAAAGAGGTTCTATAAGATTATAATCTGGTTGTACTCAAAGATCAGAACTACAAGGCCTTAAAGAATGGCAATAGATACAGATGTCACTGCCCTAGAAAAATCTGTTAGCTAATGGTTCTTAGGTCCCAATACCCTTGAACCTCTGGATAGGTAGGACTCATGATTGAGTCCTGTCATTGGTACTTGTGAAGGGAGGGATATGAAGGTCTAGACTTAACTTTACAGGCTCAGGAATGCGCCATGACAACTGGAACGGATACAGAGTACTATCCTCCTGAAGACATCCTGCCTGCAGTTTAGGCCCTTGAAGATATCTAGATAATCTTGCTGAGCAGTCCAGATAATCCTGTTCAGCAGGTTGTGGTTCCCCGCCAAAAGTCTAACCCAATGCTTTCAAATGTGGTTTTGTGCCCAAAGTCTAGACTAATAGTTTCAAAAAATCATCTTGCCTCATGTCCCTTCTACCCAATCCCAAGTTGCCAATTCCCAGTTCATGGTTTTTCCCTATAAAAACCCTCTACACCCGGGCTTGTGGCCACGGCCACATTTCCTTGCATCTGCTGTGCAGTGGCCCAGGTTAAACCTGAATTAAAGGATCCTTATGTGTTTGCATCGGAAACTGGCTCCTTGGTGGTCTCTGGGGGTTTAAAGGTGGGAGGAAACAACTCCACAAAGTTGTCCTCTGACCTCCACAGAGATGCAGTCTGGTATACACACACACACACACACACACACACACACACACACACACAATCAAAAAAAAAAATCCAGCTACCCACTACACTCTTCAGAGCTACGGGGAGACAGCCCAGTTATTAAAGTGCTTTCCTTGAAACCATGGAGACCTAAGATCAATCCCCAGAACCCATGTATTCAAACAACAACAACAAGATGGTGTAGTGGCTAGGGAGGCAGACCAGGAGGCTCCCTGGGGCCTCAAATCCTGGAGCAGGCTTTGTTTACCTCCTCTGTGGGCCTAGGCCTGTGTTAGGGAGGGGGAGGGCAGCTGAGCAGTGCTCCAGGAGGCTGGGGACACTGGCATTCCAGAAGATCGCCTGGTTCCTCAAGGACCTGTGCTGCCCTTTGCCGGTGTTCCAGACCCTCCCTCCCCTCCGCCACCCCCTCTCCAGTCTCCTTCCTCAGGGGTCTGCTGCAGTGCTGAACAGATGTCCCTTATAACACGAAACTATTTGATCACCGTGTGAGGAAGCTCCTGGAAATGTGGTAAAATAGAATCCCAAATCATCCAGGTTCAGTCACACCCGTTGAGATACACTCACTGTATCCAGCGTGGGGAGCGTTTCAACTATACACGCTTTATTCAGCATGGAGAAGATTTCAACTTATTAAAAAAAAAAAAAAAAAAAAGGTCAATGCCAGGAACTTGTCACCTGGGTACTGAGGAAAACAACTAAACACACAAAAGGTGACTTCTCTCTCACACAGACCTCAGCCTGCCTGGTACCCGGCCCTCCCTATCAAATAAAGCAGTTCTTTGCAGAATTTTTGTTTGGTTGGTTGGTTGGTTGGTTGGTTGGTTGGTTGGTTGGTTTTTCGAGACAAGGTTTCTCTGAGTAGCTTTGGTGCCAGTCCTGGATCTCGCTCTGTAGACCAGGCTGGCTTCGAACTCACAGAGATCCACCTGGCTCTGCCTCTGGAGTGCTGGGATTAAAGGCCGCTTGGCTCCACAAGATTTTGTATTTGCATTTAAAGCAAAAGGTAAAAAAAAAAAAAAAAATAAAGCAAAAGGTGTCACCTCCCCTCCCCCACCAGTGGATCTGCAGCCCGAGGTAGGTGCAGCCATGCATGGATCTTCTAGGCTTCTCCTTGCCTCCTGGGAGACCCCTGCGTAGCGCCTACACGTTCTACCTCGGTGCGATACTTTTCCAATTCCTCCAATTTCCTTCTAAACCAAATCGAACACGTCGGAATCCCTCCCAAAACTATATGTGGGCCCAGCTGCTAAAGCCAAGAAGAAAACAAAACACCCATGCTGTCTTTTTTGTTTGCCGAGTTCTCGGGGGCCTGAGCCATCCCTGATTTACAGCAGCCTCCAGGAGCGTTTGTCCTTGGTCCTCGGCAGGAGGTGGAGGAGTACATGGTCATGGTCAGGGACAGAGGGAAACTTTCCCTGCCGTACTGATACTGTGAGGCCGTGGGGTGGGAAGGAGCTCATCCCGCTAAAGCAGCACTGGGACAGAGGAAGCACCCTGAGCAGCAGCCTGCCAGTCAAGGCTCCCACATATTCCCCAGCATACGGAAAGAGTGAAAACAGGAGCTGACAGTGAATAACAGTGACAACCTAAGTTTACTTCCCTGCACCCCCACGGTGGAAGGGAAACCGGACTCCTGAAAGGAGCACATGTACACTTTAAAATTTTTTTTCATATGTATATATGTTTTGCCTGCATACCACATATGTGCCTGGTGCCAAAGGAGGCCAGAAGCCGGCATTGGATGCTTTGGAATTGGAGTTCCAGTCAGTTGTGAGCCACCACATGGGTGCTGGGAATTGAACCAGGGTCTTCTAGGAAGAGCAGACAAACAGCCAGTGCTCTTAACTGCTGAGCCCTTCCTCCAGCCCCTGTTTAGCTTACCTTTCTTAAGACAAGCTTCTCCCCAGCTCTTTCTTGCCCCTCCACCCTCTTTTCCCAAATGACCCTAAACATTTTCAACTCTATGGTGACCAGTAGGCTGACAGCATCGCTGAGGCCTCATTCACGGGCCTCTCCTCTGAGCAGCCACTTATCCATTGTTAGCAGGCCCTTGAACATCTTGGGCATCTAACTAAGCCCGCGTTTCCTAAACAGAACGCTTTTGCCTACAAATCAGTAGACCTAGTCACCTTAGATGCTCGTCAGAAACCTGGACATCTTTGCTATGACTTGGAACTTCCTGCTCGGTGCCCAGCTCACTGTGCTTTGGGAAGATGATTGTAGTTAAGAGGCAGGGTCTGGTGGAAAGTCTTCCGTCTTGAGGGGGGCACGCCCTCCAGAGTAGGAGATGCCCACAGTAAGGCCGCCAGCATCTTCTTCCACCCACTGCTGCCAGGAAGTGCTGCCTGGCCACCACCGGCACAAAGGAATCAAGACCACGTGAGTATATTCTGAAACCCAAACGAACCTTCTCTCTTTTCAAATAGTTTCAGGTATTTTTGTTATAGCAATGGGAAGCAGACACACTTGTCCTTCTCTCTGAAATTCATATCTTCCCATCCGTCACCAGCTTCTGGCAATTTCGCTCCACAACATACCCTCTCTTTCTATGTTTCTCTGTCTTGATGGCTTCCATATCACTCCAAGCCCCCATTGGCTTACAGGATTCCCCCGCTGCACCTTGTCTCCCAAATCTGTTTCATACCCAACTACCGTAAGCATTTCAATTGATTTTCAGTGAAAGTTTTACAAATAATGGCACAGGAAAAAATTATTTACAGAGAAGAGCAAATACGCACTCTGCATGCCCAGCACTCAAGACACACAAAATAGTTTTGCCCATCTCCCAACATGTAATTGGTATAGCCAGTTTTGCCAGAAAGCGAGTTGTGGCAATACTTCCTGACCCTCTCAAAGGCTTCCTTTACATTTAGACTAAAATGCATGTGCGTTACTGTGGTCTAGGACTCCAAGCACTGTTTGGCCCCTACATCTGTCTCCAAGCTCTTGCCCTGTCATTTATCATCTGCCTGTTATGGCTCAAATCTCTTGGTCTTTTTCATTTTTTAAAAATTATTACATTCTTAAATTCATTAATTTTATTTATTTGTGTATGTGTGTATGTATGTACACACGCGCACACACACATTCACCACAGCTTCAGTGGTTTACTGCCCTAAGCACTCCTTCCCCCTGTAAAATGTCATATTAATTGCATCCTGTATCAGCCTCCCAGAGGTTTGTGCGAGGGGTACTTTACATACCCTGTGCAGAGGCTGGCTAATGTGGATCCTTAGAAGCTCAGAACACACACTCAGGAAAATAAGTTTGATAATAGTCTCCTCATAAACCTGACAGGAGAAGTAAGATACATTTTAGAAAGGCAGACTTAAAAGACAACGGTAACTGTAAGCCTCACTGAATCCTCCACTGAGCTGAGTACAGCGGGGCCATCTGGGTAATCGGAGGGCCAAACCAACCACTGAGGAAGGGAAGGCTCACGAGCCTAATTCAGCCCTGCTACCATGTATATGTAGTATTTACGACAGAACTCTTTAGAGAAGTAGATATAGATCAGCCAAAAACTGAGGTCTGTGCTGTAGAAACCCAATCGATTAAAACACCAACCTTTATTAGGTAGTCTATACAAATGAAACCTAGCACCAGGTCCCCCTGGTTGGATTGTTGGCATGCTTCAAAGATACGCTGCGATTCAGCAAAAGCTATCACAGGTCCGGACAACAGCTCTGGAGTGCAGAATCTACTGCCAATGTAGACAGAAGCACGGTGTTCCCTGCAATTTATACACACTAAGACCAAGACAAGGCCAAGGATGCTGGGATCTTGCTCTAGGCTTCTTATTATGTGAATTCCACCACCTGGAGGTCTGTTCTCAAGACAACTAGGCAGCCATTGCTGGGGTGGCCCACTACCTCGAGATATCACAGCCTGAGTTTTTCCATTTCCTTTCAGCTAAAGGGGGACTGATGAGCCAAGTTCTCAGAAGAACCTGGTTGAACATAGTCTTTGATGACCAAGCAACTGGAAAGATGTTCCTCACTGATTTAATTAACCTGGGGGGACGGAAGCAGGGGTGGGGGGTGGGAGGTGGGGTGTGTGTGAGGGGGAGTGGGGGTGGGGGGCTGACTGCAGAGAACTGCAACAGTGTTTCTCTGCTGGTCTGCACTGTTAGAAACATGCACTAGCAACTCAGGCATGCGCGCTCTGCTGCCCAAACAGCCAACAGGTCAGGTCCTCCACAAAGGTCAGGTAGTTAGGCTGTGGCCAGGCTGCCAGAAGGAGCGGCACTGGGTTAGCCTCGTGTACAATAGTAGACTGCGATTTGCTAAAGCAGGCCAACATCTGTTGATTTGTGCAGTTTAAGTCAGAAATGTGGAAGGGAAAAGGTAGGTCTGCCACCTCAGAATATGAAACCAGATTCCCCTCAAATGGAGGTGCAGACTGCTCATTTTATTTCATAAAATAAAAAATAGAACCAGGAAACAGACCAGCAAAGAACAGTTCAGAATCTCTGAATGCCTGAATATATCGAGGAAGCCCTCCACTTCATCAGGGCCCAGGGTACAAGCTAAATCATCCCCTCGTAAATCAGCACAAACTAGCTTCCAAAATCAGCAAGATGTCTATACCTTGTGAATTGATGCACCGTTGATAAAAGGGCTCCAGGTAGTCTGAAAACTAACAGCTTGGATTACAGATAACTCATTGGGTTGCAAAGAAAATCAATCAATAGTGAATGATAAATTAACTAGAGCCTTTTATGAGGGTGGCTAATTCAACAATTAGTTGATATTTATTCAGTATCTAAGAAAGAGAGACACATGTAAGTCGCACATTTAAGATGTTAGCTTTTTGACCAACAATTCATTTTTCACTTAAATGTGTGAACATAAATGTAATTACTGATGGTCCATTAATCATCATTTGTTTGGAATTAGCCTGAAAATGATAATGATTGCTTTTAGGATAGGATCTTAAATGGGTTGAAGCAAGCTCACTAGAGAAGAAAACATCTGAGTCTGGTGGTTTTGTCTCAAGAACTCAACTATTACACAATCATTTGACTGTCTGAACAGTTGATTTTGAACTAAAGAATGTTACAGTTCCATACAACATGGAAGTCTGTTAATAGTAAAACCAATGGGAAAACGTTGGAATTGACTCTAAAATGATTTAAGAGGTGGTATTTGGCTGTGATATTTATTCATATCATTTGCATAAAATTGAAATTCAGCATTAATATGGTTAATTTGATTTCTGCAGACAAATAAGTTATCTGGTTGCCAAATACTCAGCCAAACCAATATTTCACTTTTTATTTAATGATCTATTTTACATTTAAGTTTGCACCTGAAATCTTTAATTAATTCATTTTTTTCCATTATAACGTGTGCTAACAACTTTATTGCCCAGAAAAAAAGAAACTGCAGCAAATGGGCTGATTAGAGGTAATTTAAGTGTTAATTTTTAATGAGGCATTATCTAGTGAGTTGATTTTGACCAGGCAAATGGTAAGCAAAATCAATTGCCTCTCTTGCTCAATAATCCAGTCCCTTCTCTGTCCCCTCCGATCTCTTCCCGCTCTTCTCTCTCACTCAGGTTAATCACTCCTTGACTGCAAATGTTCTACCCCCTTTCCACCAACATTTGCTGTAAAATTCAAAGATATAAACAATAACAGAACATGAGCTTTCTCCTGAACGTACGTATTTTACCTACTTTTTTTTACACACTTTTAAATTACAAAATTATTGAAGGCAACTGCCCTTGGATTTACCTGTTCCAGCTGTGAAGAAAGCAGGGAATTCTGCACCCACTTTAGGCTTCTAGAATTTTCTTTTGTTTTATCTAACAAGAAAAAAAAGGTTTTAAAATATCCATATATTTGTTTCATTTCCATATTTTCTGTGTCTCTGTAAGGACTGTCATAGTATAAGGTATGATAAAACTACAGTACTCGGTGCTCAGTATTCTAAATTAAGAATTATAATAACAATTTTGAGATGCCATTTCAAAAGGTTCATTTTATATCATATCATTCATAAAGATAATGTATGACTTTTGTAACTGTGTGTGTGTTTAACAGGGTTGTTTAGTTAAAAAATAGGTAATTATTAATTCCTCATTAGAGAATCAATTATGAAAGTAAGCAAACAATTGGAGGGCTCCTGTCTAAGCTCTGTGCGGAGAAACACTACATTCATTCCTTATTCTAGAGGCTAGCATTTCAGGATAGCATCTGAACACAGCTCACGGCCTGCTCTGTGAAGAAACAAAACCTCTGCTGTGCTGAGGCAAGTGAGCTAACTATGCTTCACATCTCCTGACCGAGCACACAATTGATTTATGAAACTGCTGTGTTGTGTTTGGATTCCTGTTACCAAACAAGAATTCAGTAATTTCTTCTTATTCATAACACACAACGTCAGCTATTCTATGTGCTCTGAAAGAAGACAGTTCAGAAGGTTTGTGCTACAGTGAAGAGAATTTAGAACAACATATGAAAATGTCTGGAAACCACTATGAAAGTTCCCTGGCTTTTACAAACACTGCATTTATTGTCTAAACATTTCGCCATTCAGCAACATGACCAAGACATTTTTTTCTGTAAAATTCTGTAAACTTTTCAGTCATATCATTTAAGATCAATAGCTTACGGGTAATTCTTTTTTCTAATTACTACATGAAAACCTAATATTTTGGTTGACTGATCAACTTTTTAGGTCTTTACAACTACCTAACTGTTGCTGAAGCATTGGATTAAACTTATCAGTAGTTTTAGTTGAAAACAAACAAAAATTACTTTCAAACAAACATAGATACAAACACTATGAGATCACTTCAGTGCCTCCCCCTCTCTCCACCACCACTTCAGCTGTAATCAGTTTCCTGTATAACAGAACTTATTCTGAAGATATTCATTGCGCAGATGCCATTGAACCTCAATAAATTCTATATATTTGATAAATGAATGCAAGTGTTTGCATAGTTTTAGTTGTAAAACTGTTAACATCCTTGAATGATATCAATTTCTCATGAAACATTTAAGAATCAGCATGGATTATTAGGAAGGGAGATGAGAATATCTCAATTCATTTAAATTGTTTGATAGTATTTGCTGTGGAGCAGATATAATCAGGAGATTTAATTTTTTTTTTTTTTAAAAGGTAGACTGGGAGAGGCTGCCAGAAAATAAAGCTATATTAGTTTTCAGTATTTTGGTATATAAAATACCTGAATGTATTCTTCGTGATGATACATGAGCATATATAGCATTTAAGGAAATATACTTCAAGGGGTAAGGAGTGTAGCTACTTGAAATTTGAATTATACAGAATTAAGTAAGGACCATGTAAGATACACTTAGCATTGTATATGTCAAAGGGTCAAAGCTGTTATGACTCATAACACAACAAAGCAGGCAATTGTAAAGAGATGTCTTCCAGGTAGGCAATACATTTCAATAGGAAGCTTTTAAATGACATATAGACCAATAGACAATGTTAAAAATAAAAATCACATCCCTTTGTAAAGAGTGTGTTTTAGAAATTGACTGTCATATCCTGGATGGACATTTATGAATTCATGTTTTTGCATTCCTAAGAATTATCTTGCTCAAAATTTTTTCTGACGGCAATTTATATCACCTAGTTGTCCAAATGGATTTTGAATAAAATGTAAGAGCTCTACTCAAAATTCTACTTCACTTAATTCTGGGACAGGCCTTATGCTCTTCCTTTTACATGGCAAATCTATCAAAAATAAAGATATTTTCTTTTGTACTAGTAGTCAGCAACACTTACGTTGCTAGAAATGATATGTATTCATGAGACGATTTTGTTTTACATTGATCAGTATCTGCCTCCTGACAAGAAACTCACATTTCTCTTAAGAGTTTAATAAATGTTTTTGCAATGGTTTTAAAGAAAAAGTAGGCCTCAGCAGCTAATCAGTTACGTTCAATGACTAGATTCAAGAGTGTCTCGATCAATCAAAAATGCAACCTACAACTTCTATTTTAGAAGGAGGTCACCCTTGTGAGGAGAGGCAGCCAGTTATTTTAAGCGTCACTCTTGTATTTACAGTCCACAAAACATCCTTTTCTAAATGGCTTTAGGAAATTTAGCTTTTACAAAACTCCTGACTAAATTAATAGACCTGGTGAATAACCAGCAAACCGTTCTGTACAGAGGGAAGCACAGAAGATTGGTTAAGAACATCCAAGAGAAGGCAAATAAACATGACCACACACGGGGGATCTAAAGCCTCAGCTATTGGCAAACCAGAAAAGTCTACACCGTGATGAATTATTGAATTTCAAAAATCTTACAACCTTAACAAGAAGACCCACCTCAGTAACAGAAGTTAGACTGATTTCGCAGCGGGCCTTTCAGCCCGCCGAGGTTTTTATTCTGAGTTTGGGGGAATATCTCGAAGTCATCACACGGCTGTTTCATTTTAAATTTCAGCCTTTCACAAAAACAGGGAAGGATTCATTCTCCTGAACCTAACCGGTTGGTCGGCACTGTGAGCCGAGCCACTGAGCTTTCTCTTTCCGCCTCAAGAAATCTGCAGCCTGCATTGTAATGCAACTTTTCAAACAGAAGGGGGGAAAAAAGAAAGAAAAAGAAAAAAGAAAAAAGAAAAAAACCCGTTTTCTTGCTTGGGAAAGAGATCTTTTTGAACCATCTATGAAGGTAGAAACGCAGATCTGTGAAAGATGGGCGGTTCAATGTAACAGAAAAGTTTCAGAAGTCAAAATGGGGTTAAGAACGCGGTGATAAAGTTAACTCCACAGCACACCGAGCCAGCGGCCGGTGGGCATCCTGGTTCGAGGGCTCCAGTCTGCGCAGCCGGAGCTCGGAGGTGCCAAGTTTGGGATGCGTTTGTGCTCGGGTCTGAAATGACCGCGGGGTGGGGGAACAGGGACCAGTGACCTCGGGGAGGATGACAGGCATCGCCCTGTGTTGATAGAGACGGTCAGGAAAGGACGGCAACCAGCCTGGAGATGTTTCCTTCCAGGCGTAAAGCCAGCACCGAGCCCACCGAACTGCCCGGGGTGACGTGGGAATCGGTCACCCCGGCGGTGATGGCGAGCGGCCACTTGGCTTTTGCTGTGGGGCCTGAGGGAGCGGTCGTCTCCTCGCCTCCAGCAGGAGTCCTTCCCACCTTCGGCCTGGCCCACGGCGTGCATCCCGGAGTCCTTAGAGGAGGGAGGGGACGCCGGGCACCCAGAGGCTCCCTTAGCTCCGACGAAGATGGGATTTGGAGGAGGAGACAATGCGTTAAGACAATGGTTAAGAAAAGAGGGGAGAACTGTGAAGAAGTCGTGCGTGAAGCTGAGGGCGGCACTTTTCTACAGAGCAACATAGAGGGAGACACGAGGCAGACGCGACTTGTCCATGTGGGTGCCTCCAGTTACCCCAAGAACAACCCCGAGAAGCTTGGAGACCTCGAATGCGGGGAGCGAACCGAGGACCCCGCAGTCCCGGCGGCCGGCCGGCCAAACAGTCGCCCCATCGAGGGTCCTGGACGAACGGCGACTGTGCACAGGAGACGGCTGGCCGGCCGCCTGCCCCAGGCGGGATCCGGGGCACCCCCGAGTCCCTTCCAGGTTCCTGATCTTGAGACGCCCCGCCCCGCTGTCCTCGGCTAGCGTCCTTCTCCCTAAGGGTGCCCTTCCTCTTTTTCTTTCTTTCTATCCTCGATGCTTCTACTAACCCCTCCTTCCTGCACTGGAGTCCACCACACACCGGGCAAAGGTCAAGGACGTGTGTCCCGAGGGGTGCCGCTCCCCAGGCCCTCTTGCAGCCAAGTCAGAGACAAGCTGGGGGGGTCCCCAACCAGGCTCTGCACCCCTTAGCCCTGCAAAGTCAGAGACAGGCAGGAGGATTCCCAGCTGGGCCCTGCACCCGGCACGCCACAGCCCTGCAAGGTGGAGACAGGCACGAGAGTCCCCGGCTGGACCCTGCGTCCTGCCCTGCCGCCAAGCCCTTGGCCCGAGCTGCAGAAATCCGCTGGCGCGGGTCCCCAGCCGCCGGGGGAGGGAGGAAAAAAAAAATCCAAATTAAGCACGGCGAAGGGCTCGCGAATATGGCGCTGCTGCAAATGGAGCCTCGACACCCGGAACGGCCTAGTCTCGGGGCTGCCTTGGCCTCCTCGCTCTTCCCCTGGTGCTGTCGCTTCCGCCTCCTGGGCGCTCCTTCTGGCACCCCCCGACCCGGGGCACCCGGGATCGTTCTCATCTTAAACTCCCTTCCCGCGCCCCCTCCTTCCTGCTCCTCTCGGTTCCTCTTTCTCCATTTTGTGTCTGTGGCTGGTGCATTCCCTCTCGGCAGCTCTCTGAGCTCACACAGCTCTCTTTGCGCCTCTGTGTGTGGGCGAGAAGGGGCGTCCGGGTGCGAGCCCAGGCGGCCAGGGGCCGGTGGGGCGAGCCAGTGACCGCAGAGGGCACCGGCCTCCTCCCGTGGGCCGAGCGCTCGCCCGCCCGCAGCAGAAGGGACTTCGTGGGGCGCTGGCGTCTCCTGCCGCGGCGAGGGGGCCTGCCCAGGGCTCCCCGCCGCCGATCTCGCTGCTTGCTCTCTCTGTCCCCTTGTCTCTGCCCGTCTCTGTCTCTCCCTCTCTCCGTCTCTGCCTCTCGGTGGCTGTCTCTCTCTCTTCTCTTCCCTCCCTCTCTTGCCTCCTCTCTTGCTTGTTTTCTGTTTCTGGTTAGCTGGCTGGCTTTCCTCCGTGTTTCCTTCTTTTCTTCCATTGCCGCTGGGAGTCTTGTACTGGTTTTGAATAGGCAAGGAGTCGGAATCCTCTTTCTAGACAGTCCTCCAATGATGATATTTTTTTAGGGAATCCTGGAAAGAATCCAGTGATGTTGACAGTTCGTGCTTGTTTACCGCTGAACACGGGGACTCTCGAGCAGTACGGTGGCCAGGGGGTTAAAGATTAAATTTTCTTTTAAATTGCTCCCTTTTTTACACACATGGCTTCCCTTCTTCCTCCCTCCGTCCTTTCCTCCTCCCCCATTCTACCCCACCCCCGGGCGCCCCAAGGAGAGACTGCTACTTTTGAATACAAAATATTCTTAACTCGTGGTCCTCGGGATGTTCCTTGAGAAGCACTGTGATTTTGAAGCCTCTGGACACGTGGCTGCAGCTGGACACGTGGCTTCCTGAACTGTCTGGCTCAGGAGGTGTTTTCTGACGTGGTGTGGCTGGGCAGGATCCTCCTTGGTTTTCTCCCAGCTGACAGAAGCATCTCCAGTGAAGGGAAGCAATGAGATCATTTGCTGACCTCAGCCCCTCTACCCATCACAAAGGGGGAAGCTGGCCTCTGTCCAGAGACTAAAATTAAAACAATTCATCTTTCCAACTATATTTCACTTTCTAGAAACACATTTACAAAAACATTCTATTCTATCCCTCTGTATCCTCCAGAACAACAACAACAAAAAAGATGTTCCTCCTTTATATGACAGACTCTGGAGTTCCTGGAAATATTTGAAGATCAAAATTTTGAGACTCTTAAAAAAAAAAAAAATCTAGGGAGAATTGTTCTCAGCAGAAATCACAGAGTGTTTCCTTTAAAACAAAATGGTTTCCTTGGCTTATATTCGCCGCCTTTGATTGAAATCAGGTTTTAAGCACACCTTCTTTTCAGGCTGCCTATGAAGAGAGGGGAACACTATCAGGTCTTGGCAAGAACCTTAGCAATGAAGCCAGGTCCTGTTAAACCTACAGTGGTAACTTCAGATTATAGAAGAGAAAATTGGCCTCACAGGTTCTTTTGATTTGAGAACCTGACTTTTAGAATCTTAGACAGTAGATGAAGATGTCTCTTATGTATTTCTCTTGGTAGATGGTAAATGAGTTTGACTGGAAGTTTGACTGGCTTTTCCCCAGGTGAGTTTTCTAAAAATGGGCATCATTGGAGAAGTCTCTCTTATTCTTCAATTTATTGGAATAATTCAGTACTTAAGTCATGTTAATCTATTAAGATGTTACTTACTGCTCAATGCTGTAAAAATTAAGCACAACTCAGATGTCTTTATGATGTCTTGTGTATAGTCTAAGCAATCCCCGTTGCTGGAAAAAAAAAAAAAGTGGCCAGAACATGTCTTCTGAGAACTAGAAATATTCAAAATGGTCAAGGCAGTGTGTAGACAAGGATAGTGGAAACCAGTGTTTACAGACTACAGACAATGCTTAACCTTTCTCTATTTTCTCTCATTTAAAAAACAATAGCTTATATTAATAAGAAAAAGCAAACATCTTTCCCTTTCCCTACATACAAATTAAATTTCAGATACATTAAACACAAGAAAAAGAGAACCTAAAAGAAATGTTAATCATGGGGCTGAGGAGATGTTCAGGAGTGCTGGCTGCTCTTCCAAAGGTTGAATTTGGTTCTCAGCACCCATTTCAGGTGGGTCACAACTCCCTGTGACTCCAGCTCCAGGTGATCTAATGCCCTCTTCTGGCATCTGCACACACGTACTAACGCAGAGTTAGATTGTATATAAGTAAGAATTGTTTAGGATATTGATCATGATTATGGAAGAAATTCTTCCTTTCTCCTTTCCTTCCTTCCTTCCTTCCTTCCTTCTTCCTTCCTTCCTTCCTCTTTCTCTCTCTCTTCCTCTTTCTTTCTTTCTTTCTTTCTTTCTTTCTTTCTTTCTTTCTTTCTTTCTTTCTTTCTTTCTTTCTTTCTTTCGTAACACCGAGGACCAAACTCAGGGCCCTGTCCACGCTCAGCAAGTGTACTACATCAAGCTGCAACTCCAGCCTGGGAATTATGCCTTGAAGCATTAAAATGCACAAGCCATAGGGGAAATGACAAAATGCATCATATTTAAAATTTTAAAATACCTTTAATATGACAGGAGACATAAAAATTAAAAGATAAACTGAGATGGTCTTTTCAAGGCATGTACTTGACAAGGAATTAATATTTAGACCGTATAAATAACTTATGCTGAAGATTAATAATTTATAAAGAATTTCATAAGTGAAAGATGTGGGTAAGGACATACACATATGAAGTAAAAGTGTAGGGCGATTAACAGGAAGGATACATAGTGACTTCAAAAGAAAATGATTTCCTCTTGGAGAAAGAGAAAGAAGATGAATTGGACAGGATCCCAGTGAGGCAGCAGGCTCTTTCTAGAAGATCAGAGGCCTTTATGGCAAGATGGTAACACTCTTTGTACTTTGAACTTTTTTTGCTAGTTAGTTACATTTTCTTTTTAAAATCTTTAACATCAATGCCCATTCAAATAAAGAACAAACAAATGACACATTTCTTTTTCCTAGCCAATGATGACCCTGTGTGGTGGGATCCACATATACCATGACGAAGTATCCCTAGTGTCTTCCTTGTGAGAACTGAAAGGAATAGATTATTCATTAGCAGAGACTCATCTGTGGTGGTATCTCCATGCGGTAAGCTTGTCTGTTTTCTGAGTAGATTTAATGAGAATGACTGATTTGAATAAGACCATTTGTTCTTATTAAATGAAAAATTTTAAGTGCCCCATACAGTTGGATCCTAAATTTCCTCCAAGTCCATGCCTTCGTCTCCACCTTAGTGTAGTTGGGACAGGTGCGAACTTACACTGAGGACCAAGGTGCCTTTGGTGAGTGGGTATGCGCTGGGCTCTCCCCGCTTTCCTGAGTTCCAGTCCAGAAGTGAATGGACTTAACCCTCACCTGCTCTTCACACTTATGGAAAGCTGACAACAAAGAGTGAGCAAAGGAACCCCTCAGCACCAGGTGAGAATGCAGATAAAGGGATGCCAGATGGCTCAGTGGGTCAAGGCACTTGCTGCCAGTCCTGACCTCCTGATTGATCCCTGGGACCAACATGATGGAAAAAAAGAACTGGCTCCTACAAGTTGTCCTCTGACCTCTCAGGCATGCTGAGGCACACATCTCCCCAAAATACATACATGTAAAACCAAACACTGAAGAAAACTCTAGCAAGAACAATTTTGTGAACTGTTATTTAAGTCTGGATATGTTGGATATGAGTGAGCACAGCCTAGATTCGTGTTGTGGAAAATACAGGGAATCACTTTTTGCTTTTTTAATCCCAAGGTTCCAAACATTTTGATGATAAAATTCAACTGGGTAACATGTATATAAAAAATAATTAGCCCAATCAATTACAACTTTAAGGATTATTTATTTTACTTATAATAAAATTACTGTTTTTCCTCCCTCCCTTTCCTCCCTCCAAACCCTCCCAGACACCCTTTCCTCCTGGCTACCTGGAACAAAGTAGGCTGGCTGGGCTAGGCAGAAATCACAGCTTCATCTCTCGGTTCACTCCTCAACACCTGCAAGCCAGCTTTTGCCACGGCTGCCCAGAGACATCTTTAACTAATAACTCGAGAGTCGCTAACGCTTGCACCCAGTGAGTGATGCTCAGCTTCTAACTTAATTGGCCTCTTCGTGGCATGCAACCACGGCCTCCGCGATGTGTTTTCATCCATCACAGACCTCCTCATGATTCACGGTGGACCAGACTGGTGGAAAGAAGGCCAACTCAGCCCTCCACAGGCGTGGAGAGGAGACGAGCGGGAGAGTATGCATGAAAGAACGTGACACCGTAGAATTAGGACGATGATAACATGCAGCAGAGAGAAAGAAGCCATTTCCAGAACGCATGTGTCCATTGCTGGGAAGGTGGCTGTGTAGTCACTAACAGAAGCAGTTACGCTTGTTTAGATGTTTTTCATCCTACAGTATTGCCATGGATGACTTCCGTTTGACATTTTCCTGTGTTTCTCCCAGATGGTCAGCATTAACCACCATCTTCCCACCTCTCGACAAACCTTCAACCAACCCTTCTGCCCACTGAAAAGATGACTTTCTAAAATACAAACCCCTGGCGTCATGTTGACCCTCTGTGAGGTGAGAGGAGGGTGAGACATGCCTGGTCCCCTCCGCCCTTCTGCCTGGCAGCACGGGAATTCACAAAGAATCACCAAAAAATTATTTTAAAAAATTATTATTATTACTATGTCTGTATGTACCCACCTACATCTCTCTCTTTCCCTACCCGGCTCTTTCCACCTCCCCGACAAGTGTGTGGCGCGCGCGCATGCGCAGTACCATGGCATATTCAAGGAGGTCAGAGGACATCTTCGTGGAGCAGCTTCTTTTTATTGCACCTTTGCTGGGCTCTAGAAACCAAACTTAGGTCTCCTGGCTTGTATAGCAAGCATCTTTACATTGAGTTATCTTACCGGCCTAATCAGTTGTTCTTTGCTTGCTTGTTTAGAGGCAGGGTCTTCTAGAGCCCAGCCCGGCCTGGAACTCTGTGTACACTGTGGTGGTATTGTGTTCCCCAAAATATTGTGTACTCTAATAAATTTATCTGGGGTCAGAGAACAGACAGCCACTAGATACAAAGGCTAGAAAATGGTGGCACTCACACCTTTAATCCTAGCATTCCAGAGACAGAAATCCCTCTGGATCTCTGTGGGTTCAAGGCCACATTGGAAATAGCCAAGCATGGTGACACACACCTTTAATCCCAGAAAGCCAGCCTTTAATCCCAGGGAGTGGTGGTAGAAAGCAGAAAGATATATAAGGCGTGAGGACCAGAAACTAGAAGCATTTGGCTGTTTAAGCATTTGGCTGGTTAAGCTTTCAGGCTTTGGAGCAACAGTTCAGCTGAGATTCATTCTGGATGAGGATACAGAAGCTTCCAGTCTGAGGAAACAGAAGCTTCCAGTCTGAGGAAACAGGACCAGCTGAGGAATTGGCAAGGTGAGATAGCTGTGGCTTGTTCTGTCTCTCTGATCTACCAGCATTGACCCCAATAACTGGCCTCGGGTTTGATTTTTATTAATAAGAACTTTTAAGATTCATGCTACAGTACACAGGAAGGATGACCTTGAATTTCTAATCCTCCTATTTCCCAAGTTCTGGGATTCAGACACGTGTCACTACGCCTGTGACAATGTGCTGCTGGGGATTGAACCCAGGGCCTCTGGCATGTGAGGCAAGCACTCTACCAAATGAACCACATCCCCAGCCAACCAACCAATGATTATTATTATTATTTCACTTCAGACAACCCACCTCTTTAGAATCTGTAGGTGTGGGGACTCAGAAGAAGTGACTTCCTGCTGGGTTTACTCTCTCCTCATTTCTGCCCGGCCTTGTCCCTGGACTGTGGCACCCATGTCCTTGTATTCCCATAGATGTCACAGCCCAGCCATAGAGAGAACCATAGACCAAGTTCTGTTCATTTGGTGTGATACGAGAATAGCTGTTTGTCTGACGTCTGAGACATGTGGCTGTATTTCTCTCAAAGACGACTGAGCCATGCATTTTGGGAGACTCAAGCCTGCCTCCTGTCTGTTAAGTGGACTTGGGGCAGGGGCACAGTGTGGCATATATAAGACAGAAATGAGACTGGAAAGGTGGGTGAGGACAGATGTGTGCATGCTGCATAGCCTGAAAACATTCAGGAGGTCGCTGATTTCCAGCCTTTCTCGATCCACAGCAGTCACAGTGGCTTTATAATTGTCTCATGATGTTCCAGAGCAAAAGAAACACTAAGTTCTGGCCAGGCTGTGGTAGCACAAGCCTCTAATCCCAGAACTGCAGAGACAGAGGCAGGTGGATCTCTGTGTGTTCAGGGCCAGCCTGGTCTATAGGGCGAGTTCCAGGACA
The DNA here is from genome assembly GCF_004664715.2 of Peromyscus leucopus. Lineage (NCBI taxonomy): Eukaryota > Metazoa > Chordata > Mammalia > Rodentia > Cricetidae > Peromyscus > Peromyscus leucopus. Next base: position 71,231,805 of record NC_051067.1, on the reverse strand, counting down.
GTCAGGGACACACAGAGGAAACCCTGTCTTGAAAAACCAAAAGAGAAAGAAGAAAGGGAGAAAGACTTAAGTTCTGTTCGTTTAGTTGGAGGTGACATGAGAATGGCTATTTGTCTCATGTCTGAGACATGTGGCTGTATTTCTCTCAAACTTTGAAATATCCCACAGCAACGTGGTGAACTTGTTCACTGTAGTCCGCCAGGGTGACTTGTGCACAGTTTGGGAACCCTGGCATAGTTTTAGAAGTACTTTCAATTGGTGAAGTAAACATTTGGGTTTTGTATTCTAGGTTGAACCGTTTCCAGTGGGCTGGCTGAAGGTCCGATGGGAGGTGAGGAGAGCATGAGTTAATGGTAGCCGTCTGGAAGAGATGCGAGGTGGGTGTGGAAGGAGGCTCACCAATGAGCAGGCACTCGGATCTGAACTATATTAAGGAGTGATGGCAATACCACGTCCTGAGTGACGTGTGGGCCTGGGCGGTGAGGGCAAGGACAGAGATCTACACAGAGGAGCAGGAGCTGTGTCTGCAGGTCTGCCTGCCTCTGTGGGCTTGCCTGCCAAAGCAGGGAAGATGTACTGTTGTTCACACACTGTGTCAATCAGAACGTGTAATAAATTCGGGGTAGAGGAAGCCCATGGGAGGTGAGGAATTGGAGGGCATTGGTGGAGACTTATCACTCTGTAGAGGCAGGCAGAACCCTGCTGTCTGTGCAAGGCCCAAGGGGACCATCATGAAACAGATGTAACAGTGAAGTGTGAAGATACCAAGACACTGTATTTAAGGAAAGGAGCAGGAGGTGGGTGGTGGGGGTATGGACAGACAGACACAGTCTGACAGGGATGGACTTCCTTTACTTGTCACTGACCAGCCTCTATATCAGCCTTAGCTGCTAATGGGCTGTTGGGATGTCTTTCTTTTCCTCTCAAAACACAAACTCTGTGTGTGTGCGTGTGCACCAAGACTTCTATGTGGAAATGAGAGGATGACTCTGTATGAGTTGGTTCTCTTTCCATCATGTGAGTCCCAAACTCAGATTCTCCAGTGTGGCAGCAAGCTTCTTCAAGCATTTCTTCTCCTTCCTCTTTCTTCTTTCTTCCCCTTCTCCTCCTTCTCCTCCTCCTCCTCCTCCTTCTTTCTTTTTGTCTCACGTCATCTCTCTCCTGTTTCTTTTTTCTTCTAAGACAAGGTCTCACTATGTCACCCCGGCTGATTGAGAACTGGTGAGCCGTCTGCCTGCGCCTCCCTAGAGCTCCTCTGCCTTGCCTGCCTGGCTGGCTAGTTTCTGATGGTGTTGTCATGCTCCGGTCCCCAGGCTGAACCCCTTCCTTCTGCTCGCTCCTCCAGAACAGATTCATCCGATTCTAACTAAATCCTGTAGATAAAAGACTTCTCACCCCACTGTTTCAGACCCCTGGCTTGCTAAGTTGGGCTCGACATTTTTCTACACTGTGCACAGTACTCAGCACTCACCCACATTTCTTATAGTGTGCACAGTACTGAGTACTCAGCAGTGTGTACTGATTAACATCAATATTGATCCCACTGATGGATGTTTAAGTCTACTGAGGGCGTGAGAGTGAACGCAGATATAAAGGAAAGTGACATCCGCAGGGTGAGCGGGGGGGGGGGGGGGGGGGGGGGGCGGCTGTATCCCAACATTGCTAGCATGAAACTTCAACAGCGAGCTGAAAGCCAGACAACAGATTCATCTGGGGATGTGGGCCAGAGGTAACTATTTGCAATGTAGAAAAACAAACAGGAAATGTATTTGCAAATCTGCATGCAGCTACCTCAGCCAGCTTTGCACAAAACATCCAATTCTCTTTACCTTCATTTCCATGCAAATTTCCATATAGCACAAACTTTTCTTTTTTGTTTGTTTGTTTTGATTTTGTTGTTGTTTTCTCAAGAGGGTCTCCCTAGGTAGCTCAGGCTATCCTAGAACTCGCTATATAGACTAGGCTGGCCTCGAACTGGCCTCAAACTCTGCCTCCCCAGTGCTGGGATTAAAGGTGTGTGCCACCATACCTGGCAAAGATCATCCTTTTCAACTTCATCATATTTATGAAGTTTTACGAGGAGCTCCCTACCAATTCCAGAACATTTTATCATCCACACGGAACAACAATCCATCTCCACCACCACCCCACATTCCTCGATTCTTCTTTCTGTATGTGTCAATCTGACTGCTCTGGGTGTATCATGTGTGTGATCAGACATACAATATGTACTCTGTATGTGGTTCCTTTCTCATGGCACAAAAAGTGTGGGCATGAAATTATGGGCTTCGTTCATCTTCCAGCATGTTTCAGTACACTATTCCCTTTTTACAGCTAAATAATATTCAATTCATTGGGCACACCACATCGAATATTCATTAAGTGATGGACAATTGAATTTATAGCCACTTTCAAGTGATTATGAACAATACTACTGTGAGCGTTATGGTCTAAGTTTTCATGTGCTTTTGGTGTTTAGAAGTGGTCTTAGCAGGGGAATGGCTGGACCCTAGGGTAACCCTGGCTCAGCATCAGTCTGTACCTCTGTCAGCAGTGTCCGAGGACGGCAGGACCGCTCCACACCCTGGCCAGCTCTGGTCCAGCTCTTCCATCACGCCGTCCTCTCAATAGTAAACGGCCGTCTTGTCGACATTTGACTTGCATTTCCTAATAACTAATTGTACAGAGCATATCTCTTTTTTAGCATTTCTATATATTCTTGGAGGGAATGTCTACAAATTCTCTTTCCACTTTTGAATTGGATTATTTTCTTTTGTCAATCTGTTGTGGCCTTATATAGTCTGGACTCAGCCCTTTAGCAGACAAATGCAAACATTTTCTCTTATTCTACTTTTACTTTTTCA